>NC_086324.1:177171050-177471050 GCF_036172605.1 Pelobates fuscus | reverse complement strand
TGGGTGTAGTGTTCTATATGTCATTCAATACTGGCTTAAATATTTACTGTCACTGAACATACAGCGTATACTCAATGCTTTGGATACTTTTTGTTATATATTCCCTGCTGGGTGTGTTGGATTAGATCCATCTAGATACATAGTGTCCTCATTACAGCTTATTATTTATATTGTTTCTTACTTTTATTGCTTATCACCATCAACACGTGCTTTACTTTTATTTATCATTGGTTGGGCATCTATGCATGTGAATTTAATTTTAAAGCTCATCTAGTCCTTTCTATGGCTGTATATCACTATTTTATGCACATTTGTTTTTTTGTAGTTTTTTTTGTTTTTTAATGTGTAATTTTTTTTATTTTGGGAAAGGGGGGGTACATGGGGAACAGTATTATACAAAGTCTGGGTCCTATTCAGACTTTGACACAGCATACTCAGCAGGGGCGGACTGACAACTCATGGGGCCCCCGGGCAATAGGAGATCATGGGGCCCCCGTGTACCCACCAACTTGCAAGAGACACAAATATACATCACTAACACATGCATGTGTTACAGAAAGAGTTGTAATGGGGGGGGGGGGGAGAGGCTTCAGTAGGGGACAGGAGTTGTAGTGTGTGGGACTGGGGCTGTAGTGGGAAGATAAGGGCTCTAATGGGCAACAGGGGCTCTAATGGGTGGAAAGGCGCTGTAGAGGTGGTATAGAGGTTCTAATTGCAGATAGAGACTGTAGTGTTGGGTGGTTGTGGGGGACAGGGGCTGTAGTGGGTAGTTTTTAGGTCCCCAGCCCCTCTTTCCTACCATTAAAAAGTTATTTTAGTTACGTTTTTTACCTAAATTAGAGTGGGTGCTGGTGCAATATTTTTTTTCGGTTCACCTATCATAAGGATGGAAAAAAAGGTAGATCCCCATCTTTCAAACAACTACCATAATAATTTGCCAGATGTTTACCTACCATTTTCCAATATTTGCAGGGTTGAACTTAGCCCCGAGCAGTGTTTGTATGTTTGACTGTTTTGAATGGAGTATGTGTGTGAGAATGTAGAGGTGTATTTGGGTTTACTGTTTGCCTTTGAATGTAGTGGTGTGTCTGTATGTAGTGTTGATATTTGAATGCAGGGGTGTATTTACTTGTACAGATACACAGGTGCAGACTCGCAGATACATACACACTCACCAACACATATACAGATACACAGACACACACACTAATATACATACAGATACAGACACACTAACACACATACAGATATACACACACTAACATATATACAGATACACAGACACACACTAACACATACACACTAACATACATACAGATACACAGACACACACTAACATACATACAGATATACACACACTAACATATATACAGATACACAGACACACTAACACATACACACTAACATACATACAGATATACACACACTAACACACATACAGATACACAGACACACACTAACACATACAGATATACACACACTAGCACACATACAGATACACAGACACACACTAACACATACACACTAACATACATACAGATACACAGACACACACTAACATACATACAGATATAAACACACTAACATATATACAGATACACAGACACACTAACACATACACACTAACATACATACAGATATACACACACTAACACACATACAGATACACAGACACACACTAACACATACAGATATACACACACTAGCACACATACAGATACACAGACACACACTAACACATACACACTAACATACATACAGATATACACACACTAACACACATGCAGATACACAGACACACACTAACACATACACACTAACATACATACAGTTATACACACACTAACACACATGCAGATACACAGACACACACTAACACATACACACTAACATACATGCAGATATACACACACCAACACACATGCAGATACACAGACACACACTAACATACATACATATACACAGACACACACTAACATACATACATACAGATAACATGTACACACAGATCACATTACGTATTTTAACCACCCCCACCCCCCTGCTTACATACCTTTTTGGTTCAGGAGGGTGGCATTTGGCTGAGTGTGACGGGAGTCTGGCTCCCTCCTCTCTCAGCGTGTTGATAAGGATGGAGGGGGAAACTCCCTGCATCGCGGCATTACCCAGGGCTCCTAATCATAAGCATTGCGGGTGGCCCGTGCAGGCGGCGCACGTCGATTGGCGTGCGTGACGTCGACATTGCGCGCCCACGCGCACAGGGATGAAATTCTCCTCTGCTCCCTCGGACCCTAGCTTCACCTCTGGTAAGCACTGCAGGGCCCGAGGTAGGCGCTGAACTCAAGCGGTCGGCGCAAATTCTGTTGTGTGTCTGTGCCAAAGACACATTCAAAGTGGCTGGATGGCGGGCCCCCTACCTCGACCGGGTCTTCAGACCATGTCCGAAGTGCCCGACTGGTCAGTCCACCCCTGATACTCAGGTAGGCACAGAAGTACATCTTCCACCCTTGAAGCTCGTAACTTTAGGTTGTGACATGGGGTGTGCCCCACTGCACCCTTTGCTGGGGAAGACCCTGTTTATAATGCTCCTGTGGGGATTGGTGGGATGGTGCACCTGGGATGAAAGTATATCTGTTTATCAAGTGTGTGTATGTATTGACCTTGTATGAGCTTACCATCTCTGTTCGTAGTGGGATTATTCGCTTTTTTTATTTTGGTTTGAATAAGTGAGCTACTTGGTGCTTCTGACCGGTCGTTCTCTGCTTCTCAATGCTGGTTATGCACCTTGGGAGCTATGTACCTTGAGGGGTCATGGGCAGCGAGGGGGTGGTCAATCATGGGGAAGGAGTCAGGGGAGGGGGGTAACGAAGTCCACTGTAGGAGTTCAGGGCAGTTTCGGCATTTTAAATGACTGGAATATTGTGTACACGTCTTGCTATAGAGGTCTAATATTAGAACATTGCCACCAAATGTAAATCATATTACCTTCTGCCTGTCCACACCAACAAGCACAGTGGGGACACCGAAGGGTATATCTTATGTAATCGGTGTGGGGTTAAGTACCAGCGGTAGACCAGTTTTTGTGTGCTTCCTCATGTGTGTAACAGGATGTGATAGGGGGCCCTAAGGGATTTTAACCATTGCTCCCCTTTGGGCGAGTCATTCCATTAATTCGCCCATTGTGGGTTTTGTTCGCGTGAGACCTCATCAGTGCTTTGTAAAATAAGGATAGGGACTTAGGTTTCATTGAAAGCAGGTTTGCGCACACAATGGATAGAAATTGTTAAACCTGTAATATACAAAAAGCCTTCAAAGGGTAATATGTAATCGTAACATATAAGATAAAAATATAACTTGGAGCACTCACAATCTTTTGAGCCTTATAAGTCAGCTCTGAACTGTATTGGCCTGTAAGTAACTCCAAAAGAGTAGCTTTGGTAGAGATGGCGGTTCCAAAACAGATGATTTTTCTTTTAGATGAAAATTCAGGAACCAAGTAAATATAAAAATAACTCTTTATTAAGAAATAAAATTGAAAATAGTACTGTGCTCCTGAATTTTCATCTAAAAGAAAAATCATCTATTTTGGGACCGTCATCTCCAGTTTATAGTCAGCTTGATAGCATTTAATTTCCCTAACCATGATAGTTTGATATTTTTCATTTGTGGAACGTCTGTTTACAAATCTGTATTAGAGGTGCATAATTAAACTGTATAATTTTGGGGGTCGAATGAGAAATTTTCACTCCCAGATACATAATGTGGTGGGACCTCCAATCTAGGTAAAAGGATTGTTGCAAGTCTTTTGTGGCTTGGGATGATATCCTCACTGGTAGCCCTGGGTTTCGATTTGTTTATAATACGAGATTGAGCTATATTCTTTAAGCAGGGCCATTAAATGTGATAGAGATGTTGTGGAGTTACCAAGGGTCATTAGAATGTCATCAGCAAACATGGATAGGCAGTAGGTTGTGCCCGATATATTTATGTCGGTGACATGCTCGTGGTGCTGAATCTTGTATGCCAAAAGTTCTAAAGAAAGGAGGAACAGTAGTGGAGATAAGGGGCAGCCCTGTTGGGTGTCGTTTGTCAGTGGGAATGCAGTGGATAGGAACCCCGAATTTGGTGCTTTCGATGTGGGTTCGGTATAGAGGGTAATCACACCGTTCAAGAATACTGTTGGGAATCCATATTTTTGCAGTACTGCGCCCATGTATGTCCAATTGAGCCTATCAAGGGCCTTTTCTGCGTCCAGGACTAGCAAAAGGCCCTTTTGCGCATTTGTCTCCATGTGTGTTAAGATGTTTAAAATTTTCCTAGAGTTCTCAGACCCTTGTCTGCCTCTCATGAAGCCTGACTGGTAATTGTGGAGTATTCTAGGCAGTAGAGTATTTGTAGATTATCTATTTGCTATAAATTTGGCATATAATTTGGTGTTACAATTTAGAAGAGAAATGGGTTGGAAATTTTGACATTTCGTGGGCATGTGTGCTTGGAGCATCTCTTTGGGCATGGTACTGGTCTGAAAACAAGCGTTAAAAGCTTTGTCATATGTGGTGCGAGAATGTTAGAGTACATTTGGTAATATAGGTTCGTAAAGCCGCCTCGCCCTGGGGCTTTATTTTTCTGGAGATGTCGTATAGCTCCAGTGATTTCCTGGACATCTAATGCTTGGGAAAGTTGGGCAATTTCTACTGTTTGTAATTGTGGCAATTCCACAGAGTCTAAAAAGGTTTGAATATCTTCTAGGGTTGGTATATGTTGCTATAATCTATACCAAATTCCCTCACAATTTTTTGTGGGTCTAGGATTGTTTTATTGTCGTGAGACTTTGATAGTGAGGAATTTTCTCAGTAAGGAATTTCCCCTTGCCATGGTCTTTTGAATCAATTTGCAACTCTCTGTATTTCTCCTCATCCCCAAACCAGCTTGTGAGGAGCCCCAATGAACGAGACAAAACAATATAAGGTTCAAGGTGACTTCTGACTTTTAATGGGCTGTGTAACTGGTTGTGTTCAGCAGGAGCATTATCCGATCCTAATAAAATCATCTATCTTATCTTAACATCTTAACCTATAGCAAGCCTGCAGGTGTATCTTCATGTTCAGGCCTTGCACAAAGCTAAGTTTCACCTAAAACTACGCACTTAGAATTAATACGCACTTAGAATTAAAGATATTTACTACACAGTTTTAAATTACACATTACTATGCAGTTATGATCAAAGGGAGAAACACAGGAAATAAGGCCAACAGCAGAAACACACAGGATATAACACTAACACTTGTTACACAATGTTCTATAGCTCTTGTCTAGGGGTATATTCACTACGCATTGTATATAGCTCACTTCTTTAAACTCAACCTGTCCAAAACAGAACTTCTGGTCTTTCCTCCCTCAAGTGTTACTACTCCCGTGTCTGTCTCCCTCCAAGTCAATGGCGCTACCATCACCTCTACCTTGCAGGCTCACTGCCTGGGTGTTCTTTTTGGCTCCAACCTCTCCTTCACCCCTCATGTCCAACCAATCGCCAAATCCTTTTGCTTCCATCTCAAAAACATAGCGCACATCCGCCCCTATCTAACGCCAGATGCGGCTAAGGTGCTGATCCATGCTGTTGTTCACTCTCGCCTTGCCTACTGCAATACCCTTCTCAGTGGTCTTACGTGTTCCCAGATTGCATCGCTGCAATCTATAATGAATGCGGCGGCAAGGCTCATTTTCCTGTCCGCTCGCACCTCCCACGCCTCCCCACTCTGTCAGTCCCTGCATTGGCTCCCAGTTAGATTTAGGGCTCAATTTAAAATTCTGGTGCTTGCTTACAAGTCTCTACATAATGCTGCTCCAACCTACCTATCCTCCCTAATACACAAGTATGTCCCGTTGAGGCCCCTACGCTCTGTCAAAGACCTACGTATATCCTCTGCCCGGATCCCCACCTCTAACGCTCGCCTCCAAGATTTCTCCAGGGCTCCACCTCTTCTGTGGAACTCCCTTCCATTCTCTGTAAAACATTCACCAAGTCTGCACTCATTCAAAAATCACTGAAGACTCACTTCTTCAAGAAAGCATATCAATTAAACTGTTAGCAGGTTTTTATCCCCCACTCCCATGACTCCTCTCCTGCAACTATCAACATTACCTACTAAGCCCCCAGTGAATACTTGTCTAACAACCTACTTTGTACCGCTAATTTTACCCTTTGTGTCACTATACCCCACTCCCTCTAGCATGTAAACTCACTGAGCAGGCCCTCAAGCCCTCTGTTACTGTGTCACTATACCCCACTCCCTCTAACATGTAAACTCACTGAGCAGGCCCTCAATCCCTCTGTTACTGTGTAACTATACCCCACTCCATCTAACATGTAAACTCACTGAGCAGGGCCCTCAATCCATCTGTTACTGTGTCACTATACCCCACTCCCTCTAACATGTAAACTCACTGAGCAAGGCCTCAATCCCTCTGTTACTTTGTCACTATACCCCACTCCCTCTAACATGTAAACTCACTGAGCAAGGCCTCAATCCCTCTGTTACTGTGTCACTATACCCCACTCCCTCTAACATGTAAACTCACTGAGCAGGGCCTCAATCCCTCTGTTACTGTGTCACTATACCCCACTCCCTCTAACATGTAAACTCACTGAGCAGGCCCTCAATCCCTCTGTTACTGTGTCACTATACCCCACTCCCTCTAACATGTAAACTCACTGAGCAGGCCCTCAATCCCTCTGTTACTGTGTAACTATACCCCACTCCCTCTAGCATGTAAACTCACTGAGCAAGGCCTCAATCCCTCTGTTACTTTGTCACTATACCCCACTCCCTCTAACATGTAAACTCACTGAGCAGGGCCCTCAATCCCTCTGTTACTTTGTCACTATACCCCACTCCCTCTAACATGTAAACTCACTGAGCAGGCCCTCAATCCCTCTGTAACTGTGTCACTATACCTCACTCCCTCTAACATGTAAACTCACTGAGCAAGGCCTCAATCCCTCTGTTACTTTGTCACTATACCCCACTCCCTCTAACATGTAAACTCATTGAGCAGGGCCCTCAATCCCTCTGTTACTGTCACTATACCCCACTCCCTCTAACATGTAAACTCACTGAGCGGGCCCTCAATCCCTCTGTTACTGTGTCACTATACCCCACTCCCTCTAACATGTAAACTCACTGAGCAGGGCCCTCAATCCCTCTGTTACTGTGTCACTATACCCCACTCCCTCTAACATGTAAACTCACTGAGCAGGGCCCTCAATCCCTCTGTTACGGTGTCACTATACCCCACTCCCATTAGCATGTTAGCTCACTGAGCAGAGCCCTCAATCCCTCTGTTACTGTGCCACTATACCCTACTCCCTCTAACATGTAAACTCACTGAGCAGGGCCCTCAATCCCTCTGTTACTGTGTCACTATACCCCACTCTCTCTAACATGTAAACTCACTGAGCAGGCCCTCAATCCCTCTGTTACTGTGTCACTATACCCCACTCCCTCTAGAATGTAAGCTCATTGAGCAGGGCCCTCCATCCCTCTGTTCCTGTGTGTCCAGTTGTCTGGTTACAATTACATGTTTGTTAGTCCACCCATTGTACAGCACTATGGAATCTGATGGTGCTATATAAATAATAAAATAATAATAATAATAATAATATAGACAAAGTATATTATTTTAAATAGCTGACATGCTATTGAACATCCTGTCATCTGTAGCTTGAGCCTTGGGTCAGTATAGGCAAAGTGTATTATTCCCAACAGACTTAATGTATGCAATTTTAGAGGTTGCTAGTCGCGCTTTGATTTGGGAGGCCAATATTTTCCCAGCTCTGTTTCCCTGTATGAAAAATGTATGTTTACACTTATTGAGTATATATGTAGTGTTGACTAGTTCAAGATTGTTTAATTTTGACTGTATGTTTCTAATTTGGTTAGCGAGGTTTGCACTTGGTGTTTGATTGTTTGTGTGTGTCAATTTTGTTAGCTCTGTGATCAGTGTATTATATTCAGCCATACATTGTTTTTTTGTGTGACTGGCGTGTTTTATAATTATTCCCCTGATCACTGCCTTGTGGGCCATCCATAGCGTTTCTATTTTTGTGTCTGGCAAGAATGATAGCTTATAGGAAATAATTTCAAAGTGAATTTGGGCGCATTGTTTCCCTGAAAATGGGTCTCTGGGTAAAAAGCGATATGGGCTTTCTGGAGCAGAACTTCTTTCAAAGCCAGTCTCCTCTTACTGGGGGTGTTGAGTCCTTTTGTGTTGAGGGAGAGTATGGTCAACGCCATCTGATTGAGTGGATGGAGACGCTATATTTCCCATGTCGGTCTATGTTTTGAGGTTATGTCCCCCCCAGAGGGTATGGAGAAATCTGGGGTGGGCTTGATTCCTGGTGTGGTCAATGGCTATGGTGCCCAAGCTCCTCCACGTCACGAATGTCAGTCTGTTATGGGAGGTGAATGTGCCTCAGGGCAGTTTAGAAGTCCAAGAGCGGTCATACTTAATATGGGCCATGTCCCATGTATTTTGATGTGTGGGAAACCTTTGCTGTGCGTCAAGGTGCGAACCTTGGGGTGTGAGGAGGTCTACCTCTGGGATCTGAGGGAGGACTCGCAGTGTATGGCGTGAATGTACATTACCCGGTGAGAGTTGTGGGGAGAGACAGTAGTGCACATTGTGAGAAACAACGATAAAAGGTACAAGTAAAAACAAATAACTAAGCATAAACAATATACAAGTACCCATGTGGGAGTGTTACACTCCCACATGGTCGAAAAGCATTACCAGGCTTTAGGAGCCTATGGGTGTAGGGTAATTTATGTAACAAGGATCCCATTATTGTGTGGATTGTATTACCCTGAGTTGTAGCTTAAAAGGTACAATATTACGAGAGCATGCACATTTAACTAATTATCTGAGCACATACCAATATTAGAGTCAGTACGCGAGCAGATAAGGCAACCAAGGTGGTCTCAGACACCCGCCGGCAGTAAAGACATTCTGCCACCTAGCTGTAACTGAAACTGTCCTGTAATGGGACACTTGGGTCACTTAGCTGAGGCAGCCACACTGCACTTCTGTCGCAGCTTTGCCGGGGAGCGCCTTGCCATCGTGGCTTGCCGAGGATTGTTGTTGGAGGTTACCGGCATCTGCCATTCCGCTAGTGCTTTTTCTCCCTCTTCAGGGGTGGTGAGATGTTGGTCTGTGCCATACCTCTTTATAATCAGATGAGGAGGGAATCCCCATTTGTAGAAAATTTGGCGTCTCACAGGGTCTTAGTGATGTGGGCAAAGGATTTACCCTTCGCCAGTGTAGCTTTAGACAAGTCTGCAAATATTTGTATTTTCTTGTATTCTTCCGGCACCTCTGGAGTAGCCCTTCAGGCCTGCATAATTTTCTCTTTTGTTTGATAAAAGTTGATGCGGGTGATCACATCACAGGGAATAGTGGTTGGTATTTGCTTTGTCCTTGGGAGTCTATGGATTCTATCCAAGGTTAATGCTTGATCTGTGAGGTCAGGTATTAGAGCCTGGAAGAAGCTTGTTGCAAAGGTCTGTAGTTGATGATGCAAGATTTTCTCCAGCACCCCGCACAAGTAAACATTGTTGATCTTGCTCCTGTCCTCTTGATCTGCCAACTTGTCGAGGATTGTAGCCAGCTTCCCATCAATAACTTTGTAGGCGTCTGCTAGCGTATTATGTGCTGAAATAATTTCCTTGGTCCGTACCTCGAGGCTTGCTGTTCTCTCCCCCAATGCCTGTATGTCAGAGTGGACTTTCCGGGCCAATTTTGGAAAGTCACTCTGCAAGGAGGTTTGCCGTTCTTTTAACATCTTCTGTATGGGGGAGTCTATGACAGGGCAGGTTGTTTAGAAGAGATGGAGGTTTTATCGCTCCTGTCTGAGCCAATTGGGGAAGATGGCCTGTCGGTGCCATCTTGGGCGCACTGGTGCGGTGGAGACAAGGCCGCAATTTGAAAAGATGCTGCCTTCACCTTAATTTTTTAAATAGAGCACTGTGCCATCTTCAGCTTCGTGTGTTCGCTGTTATACGTTGTGGTTTTTGCGTGTTTTCTGTAGTATCTGCTAGTATATTGCTGTATTAGTATGACCCTAGGAGAGAGCTGCCATCTCAAGTTTCCATCTTCATGAGTGGTCTTGGCCACGCACTACCACGTTTTTTTTTCTTTTGTGTTTTAATATTACTAATAAAGGTTACACCTCATACGATTTTTTTGGGTTGGGTGTTCGTGTTTTTCCCTAATTTATTTAGAATTTATTTATGTATAACATGTACATCAGCAACAGCTAGACCCGAGTCTGTGCCATTTATTGAAGAACTTACAGGGAGCCATTATTTTTGGTCATTATTTTAAATTCCAACCAAACACAACTCCTGGTGCTATACTGGAAAACATCTGAAGATCATTAAAGAGACTATTTCTTCACATGCTCTGCTTATTATATTGGTTTACACATTTTAACAATATTTAGATATTTATTTAATAGATATTATGTTACAGTTTTCTGAATTTACAGTTTTATAACAGTAGGAATGTAAAAGGAAATAAAGAGTTAGTGGCCGGCTCAAGTATAATGAGCCATTGCTTACAGTTCTCTGTGTTACACAGTGTAAGAACCAGTTAAATTTTGACTCTTTATAGCAGGGGTCCTCAAACTCCGGCCCCCCAGATATTGCTGAACTACAACTCCCGTGATTCTCTGGCTATCTATGTAATTCAAAGAATCATGGGAGTTGTAGTTCAGAAACATCTGGGGGGCCGGAGTTTGAGGACCTCTGCTTTATAGCAACCCATGAAATCTGCTTATTGTTGAGATGATATTTATATAATGCCGTAATGAGAACAAGCTCTCAGATGAACTACAAGTATTATGTGTGCAGATTCCACAGTGGCTTATGGATGTATTCGTTAGAGCTAAATTTGAATTCCATGCACATCTATCCCTTTTTCTGCTCTACCTGTGCCATACACATGCACGCCATACTTGTAAAATAATCTATAGAAATGGGTATTAAAGTAACACATTACTCATAAGAGAATCACTTTTTGTTTTTCTTTTATGTCAGTGCAAGTGGGTTCGTATTTGTATTCCACAACAGCAGTAATTGGATCAGGTTTAAGTTCTAAAAATCTATATTCTGAATGTCCCATCTCTGACTCTGTGTTTTTTTATGTCTCCAGGATCCCTCAATGGAATTCTTTCTCAAAATACACTCTTTACTCGATGGATGGAGGGATGGATGGAGGGAGGGAAGGACGGAGGGATAGATCGATGGACAGACACAACTTCTATTCTCTACCTGTGCACGTTATCCTCAGTAATACTTTCCTGAGCTTGGAACTCCCCTGTATGACAATGAAACCTTCACTTGCTGGAAAGCAGTATTTAACAAGCCAAAGCAACCAAAACAGAGGATCTTTGGAATTGAAAACAATCACAAGATAAAGGAGTTGAATTATGCAAAAGCACAGACAAAGAATACAAAGCATAATCATTGTTCCTACAGCTCTGATATGAGGCTGGAGATTAGGATGAGTAAACCCCGAGTCATTATATTGTATTTTCCAGACATGTCTCAGCAGAGAGGTCAGTGTGTGTCCAAGGCAGAGGGTGGACAGTGCGAAGGGCAGGAAGCACCCCAGAGAGGCAGATATCAGCTGATACTGGGGTACTATGTAAACAATTACACCAGCTATAGTTGAGTTGAGTGTTTCTAATTGGATCTTGAAATGGACGCTCCAGTTGAAGTGGACACATATGGCAAAAGATCCCACTATAGACACCAAAATGAACTTTGGAATAATTGTGGAAATGTTACCTTTTAACCAAATAAATATGTGGTGGCAGGAGGTAGAAAGAATGGTAACATAATGCACACAGAGCCAAGCATGAAGCCAAAAACTTAAATAAAATAAGGATGATAAAAGAAAATACACAACAATAAACACGTTTTCAATTATTATCAATGAGCTCAACATGATATAAAGACTACCCTGCACAGTCATAGTGCATTGTAGAAGGATATTAGTCAGTCCCATGGCGATGTGGATGTAATCGCAGGGTTGCAGATGAGTGCCACTTTTCCAGTCTTTGAAATTAACAATCACGATGCCTGTGTTCAAAGAGAGGCCAGCCAGACAGATGACAGTTTGTGATAAAATGATGATGATATTTGTAGGAGGAAACATGTTCCTTGCTCCGTGCATGAGCCACCAGCTGCTCTGAGGTTTCTACAGTGAATGTGGGTTGCAAAGTGGTTTATGGAGAGGATGTAATAGCTCACTGTCCAACTCATGCAAATCTTTCTCAAGATTTATCTGTCAGTGAATAATAATGATTTCCAAGGTTCTTTCTCTGGATATCCCCAGACCATGAAAATAAAAAATGTATATGTGGCACTGTCACAACACCTTTACGTTCTAGCTCTGTCCTTTCCAGTCCACATTATGGCATCAGTTCTGACACTGGACTCTGTCATATGGTGCACTTTTATTCCATATCACCCATGAGCCATTCTCACACACACACGCACATTCTGGGCACGACTGAATTATGCAAGCCAGTTTATTCATGATATTTGATAAATAAACCACACACATACCTGATTACAGTGTCCATTTACACTTAATACAATAATATTGCCTTTTTGGGGGTATCTGACCAGTGGTGTATTTAGGATTTGTGCTGCCCTAGGCAGGACCGTGCTCGGGCATTGTCCCATTGTCTCTTGCTCGTGTGAATTCTAAAACCCCTAATTACGACTTTGTTTTTCACTTTTTCGATTACCATTCAACCCACCCTTGGGTATAGTTTAAGCCCAACCACTCTACGGACCAGTACTGTGAATCTATCTTGTATCTCTTCTATCTTAAAATAGCTGTCTTGCATGCTGGATTGCATCTGGATCCTGACAGACTCTTTGATGGGTGCTGAGGTGCAATCATCTTGGATCCAAATGCCATCACCTAAAAATCTTTATGACTACTCCAAGGTAATCATTAAGGTCTCTTAGTACATATAAATACACACTGCCACAAAATAAAATAGAAAATGCACTTGCTCACCCTACGGGAGGTTGTTTTTTGTGTATTTCTTATATTTTGTATATTCCTCATTCTTGGTTCCTCTACCAGATTCCTGGGAGTCTGAGGATTCTGCGTAGTATCTTAGCTATTCGTAGGAATATACTCTTCTGGACAGCGATCTCAGATGTCCACCTGGAATCTGCTGAAGCCACTCTATCTTGGGGGTCACAGTACTGAGTATGAGTGTGTGTATATATATACCTTTACAATAACCTTTACAGAAATTAGTGGGTATATAGAAAATATTGACATAAAACATAACTCGAAATAAAAATACAGTGTCACTGTATCTGATGGTCACTCTTTAATTACGAAAATCAGTCACTCATTATGAAGTATTATATTGTTAGAATTATCATATAATACATGTATTACCTGCCGAGTTTCTTACAGCCTTTTGGATCTGCAAAGACTAAACTAGTACACGATATTCAATAAATAAGTAGTCACAGCAATATACCAGCAAATTAGCCAGTAATATGAATCCGGTATTACAATTCCTCCTAACCCATCACATACAGTTTGCACGTACTACAGGTTGAGGCGCATTGCAACGCAGTCAGCATCCTCACTGTTATTATGGGTTTAATCTATTCTGTTTGTCTTTTTATTTCCGCAATAGTAACATTCAAATTTCCATCCCAATATTGTGCCAAGAACTAGGATATTAGCCTTAGAAAGCCTTAACTGTCTTAAACGATTAACCCTTTCCATTACAGTTATCTTCTATTCCATCTTCCAGTCCACTGGAAGACCTTCCTCGGTTTGGAGCTTAACTGAATGACAATAGAAGAGTCCACTGCAGGAAAGAATAAAACAATAACCCAACTTATCACAGAGGTTCCTTCTCCAACAGAATAAAAGCCAAAGAAAGGAATGAGGTCTGCTGCACAATAGCGCAGATAAAGAAATAGAAGCAGACTGATATGAACCTGGAGATCAGGACGACTGAACCCAAAGTGGTTATGTTTTATTCTCCAGACGTCTCAATTTTGTGTGCATATTTTAAATAAGTACTATGTATTTTTCTTGAACTGTAATGAGTTTTAATGCCACCTACATATATACTTGCTCCAAGGAAGTTAGCCATCCATGAGGTTTGGTTTTGTCAGAGTCCATACAGATGTTTAAACTGCAATTGGATAAATACTTACAAAAACATAACATACAGGGATATAATTTCTAATTAGTGGGCTAATAGCTGCTTGATCCAAGGAAATATCTGACTGCTATTTTGGGGTCAAGAAGGAATTTTTTCCTAGTTTGTTGCAAAATTGGAAGCGCTTCAGACTGGGGTTTTTGCCTTCTTTTAGATCAACAGCAAAAACATGTGAGGAAGGCTGAACATGATGGACTTTTCAGCTATGTAACTATGTAACTATGTAACTATGTAATAGGAAGGTCAGCGTGTATCCGACGCACATGTTAATGAATATAAATGGGATGATGCATCATAGACTGGCCGATATTACCTCATATAGAATGTTTACATCAAAGAGGTGTTTGATAACAGATGAGTTGTTTGATTTACTCCAATAATATTATGACTTGATGTTGAGACGAATAGTCCAAATATGTGGAAGACATATTGAAAAGGATTCCACCACTCATACCAATATGAGCTTCGGCAAAATATCTGCAACCAGAGAAAGAGAAGGTAACCAAAAGTGGCCGTGCTGGTGACATACTGCACACAGAGGAAGACCTTCAGCCATAAACCAACGTACATAAAAAATGAAAGAGTAATGAAGACAAGCAAAAGCACTTCTTTAGAGCATAGTAAATTTTTGATAAGAGTAAACAGAGTACTTTGCGCAGTTAGTACACACTGATTGAGAATATTAACCACTGCCGTGTCAATGTGGATTTGATCAAATGGCTGTAAATGGGAGCTCTTTTTTCCAGTCTTTTACATGAACAGCCGAAATTATTGTATTTAAAGTGACTGAAGCCAGACCAATACTGATGATTGCCATTAAACAGAGGATGTCTTCAGAAACAATCATCTCTCCTTGGTGCTTGGTGTGCAGGACAGCAGCTGAGAAGTTGTTCATACAGTTAATTCGGGACACATAGTGAATTCTGATCAGTATGGAAAAGCTCAGCTATGCGTCCCTTTATTCAATGTTCATTTCATCCAAATCCTGGCTGACATTTTGTTCTCTGATAATATTTTGTAAAGGGAAGTCCTTTCATTGCTCTTGAAAACTAAGGGTTAATGTACAATGTTCTCCATTACACCAACTCCCAGATCTCCCTTATAGAGATGTCCCGAATAGTTCGCTGGCGAATAGTTCCTGGCGAACATAGCTTGTTCGCGGTCGCCACGGCGGGCGAACATATGCAATGTTTGGTCCGCACCTTATTCGTCATCATTGAGTAAACTTTGACCCTGTACCTCACAGTCAGCAGACACATTCCAGCCAATCAGCAGCATACCCTCCCTCCCAGACCCTCCCACCTCCTGTACAGCATCCAATTTAGATTAATTCGGAAGCTGCATTCTTAGTGAGAGGAGGGACAGTGTAGCTGCTGCTGGTTTAATAGGGAAATCGATAGCTAGGCTAGTGTATTCAGTGTCCACTACAGTCCTGAAGGACTCATCTGATCTCTGCTGTAAGGACAACACCCCAAAAAGCCCTTTTTAGGGCTAGAACATCAGTCTGCTTTTTTTTTTTTTCCTGTGTAATCTAATTGCAGTTGCCTGCCTGCCAGCGTGTGTGTCAGGCTCTCAGTGTATACTGTGCCCACTTGCCCAGTGCCACCACTCATATCTGGTGTTACAATAGCTTGCATTTAAAAACAAAACAAAACTTTTTTCACTGTAATATAATAGCAGTCAGTTTCCTTCACACGTGTGCGTTTCAAGGCCTGCCAGGGCATAGTGTCACACCAGTGCAACTCATATCTGGTGTAACAGTAGTGTACATTAAAAAAAAAAAAAATAGAAATTTGACTGTGAAATAATAGCAGTCAGTTTCCTTCACACGTGTGCGTTTCAGGGCCTGCCAGGGCACGGTGTCACACCAGTGCAACTCATATCTGGTGTAACAGTAGTGTACATTTAAAAAAAACAACACTTTTTTGACTGTGAAATAATAGCAGTCCGTTTCCTTCACTCGTGTGCGTTTCAGGGCCTGCCAGGGCACGGTGTCACACCAGTGCAACTCATATATGGTGTAACAGTAGTGTACATTTAAAAAAAAAGAAACTTTTTTGACTGTGAAATAATAGCAGTCAGTTTCCTTCACACGTGTGCGTTTCAGGGCCTGCCAGGGCACAGTGTCACACCAGTGCAACTCATATCTGGTGTAACAGTAGTGTACATTTAAAAAAAAATTAAAATTTTGACTGTAATAGATTGAATAGCAGTTAGTTGTCTGCAAGCGTGTGTGTCAGGCCTACAGCGTCTACTCTGCCTACTTCTGCCAGTGCACAGTGCCACTCATATCTGTTGTCACAGTAGCTTGCACGCATAGTACCAATAATCGAAAAAAAAAAATGACAGGCAGAGGCAGGCCACCCTGCAGGGGCCGTAGTGGTCGTGCTGCTGTGATTTCCTTTGGCCCTAGAATAATGCCCAGTGTTCAGAGGCCACGTACCCTGAACTCGAAAAGTTCTGAGGACATAGTTGACTGGCTAACACAGGACACCCAATCTTCTACAGTTTCCGCTCGGAACCTTGACGCACCATCCTCCTCCAGCTTAGCTTCGGGCACCTCTCAAGTTACCACTCGCCCGCCTGCCGCCAACACCAACACTAGCACCACAGCCGCTTCACTTGATCTGTCAGAGGAGTTATTTACACATCAGTTGGAAGAAATGAGTGATGCGCAACCATTATTGCCAGAGGATGTAGATAACAGGGATATGTCTCAGTCAGGCAGCATTACACACATGGACGTACGGTGTGATGATGATGATGTTGTACCCACTGCTGCTTCCCTTGCTGAGTTGTCAGATACAAGTGAAGCGGTTGATGATGACGATGCGTCCGTGGATGTCACGTGGGTGCCCGCTAGAAGAGAAGAAGAACAGGGGGAAAGTTCTGATGGGGCGACAGAGAAGAGGAGGAGACGAGTTGGAAGCAGGGGGAGGTCGTCGCAAGGAGCTAGTGGCACAGTCAGACAGCATGCATCGGCACCTGGGGTAAGCCAGACAGCACGCCAATCAACGCATGCTGTTGCCACCACCAGAATGCCGTCATTGCAGAGCTCAGCAGTGTGGCATTTTTTTTGTGTGTCTGCCTCTGACAACAGCGATGCCATTTGCAACCTGTGCCAAAAGAAACTGAGTCGTGGGAAGTCCAACACCCACCTAGGTACAACTGCTTTGCGAAGGCACATGATCGCACATCACAAACGCCTATGGGATCAACACATGAGTACAAGCAGCACACAAACTCAAAGCCACCATCCTCCTCCTGGTCCAGCATCTTCAGCCACGTCAACCACTGCTGTCCTCCTTGCCCCCTCTCAACCATCCGCCACTCTGTCTCTTGCCTTGAGCAGTCAGGTGTCTGTCAAGGACATGAATGAGCGTAAGAAGCCAGAAAGTCACCCCCTTGCCCGGCATCTGACAGCTGGCTTTTCTGAACTCTTAACCCGCCAGCTTTTACAATACAAGCTGGTGGAGTCTGAGGTGTTCCAAAACTTTTTAGCTATTGGGACACCGCAGTGGAAGGTACTTGGCCGAAATTTCTTTGCACAAAAGGCAATCCCCAACCTGTACTCGATTGTGCAAAAGGAAGTAATGGCATGTCTGGCACACAGTGTTGGGGCAAGGGTCCATCTGACCACTGATACCTGGTCTGCAAAGCATGGTCAGGGCAGGTATATCACCTTCACTGCACATTGGGTAAACCTGCTGACGACTGCCAAGCATGGAATGCGTGGCTCTGCAGAGGAGTTGGTGACACCTCCACGACTTGTAGGCAGGCCTGCTGCCACCTCCTCTACTCCTCCTACTCCATCCTCTTCCATAACCTCCTCGGCTGAGTCCTCTTCTGCTGCTGCGTCTTGCTGCACATCAACGGCACCCCTCCAGCTCCCCAGGTACTATTCCACATCCCGGATACGGCAGTGTCACACCGTCTTGGGGTTGACTTGCCTGAAAGCAGAGAGTCACACCGGACCAGCACTCCTGTCTGCCCTGAACGCACAGGTGGATCAGTGGCTGACTCCGCACCAACTGGAGATCGGCAAAGTGGTTTGTGACAGCGGAAGAAATTGGTTGGCGGCATTGAATTTGGGCAAGTTGACACATGCGCCGTGCATGGCACATCTGTGTAACCTGATCGTACAACGCTTTGTGATAAAATATATTTCATCACTTGTGTTCTTTCTAGTGGTTTATTGTGGCCCACTAGGGTGATTGCAGCACGAGAGTGTTTATTATTTTTTCACCGTATGCTTTTGTATTTTGTGTACAACGCTTTGTGCATAAGTACCCAGGCTTACACGACGTCCTGAAGCAGGCCAGGAAGGTGTGTGGCCATTTCAGGCGTTCCTACACGGCCATGGCGCACTTTTCAGATATCCAGCGGCGAAACAACATGCCAGTGAGGCGCAGGATTTGCGACAGCCCTACACGTTGGAATTTAACACTCCTAATGTTTGACCGCCTGCTCCAACAAGAAAAAGCCGTTAACGACTATCTGTATGACCGGGGTGCTAGGACAGCCTCTGCGGAGCTGTGATTTTTTTTGCCACGTTACTGGACGCTCATGCGCAATGCCTGTAGGCTGATGCGTCCTTTTGAGGAGGTGACAAACCTAGTCAGTCGCACCGAAGGCACCATCAGCGACATCATACCATTTTTTTTCTTCCTGGAGCATGCCCTGCGAAGAGTGCTGGATCAGGCCGTAGATGAGCGTGAAGAGGAAGAGGAAGAGTTGTGGTCACCATCACCACCAGAAACAGCCTTATCAGCATCGCTTGCTGGATCTGCGGCAACGCTGGAAGAGGATTGTGAGGAAGAGGAGTCAGAGGAGGAATGTGGCTTTGAGGAGGAGGAGGAAGACCAACCACAACAGGCATCCCAGGGTGCTCGTTGTCACCTATCTGGTACCCATGGTGTTGTACGTGGCTGGGGGGAAGAACATACCTTCAGTGAGATCACTGAGGATGAGGAACGGGACATGAGTAGCTCGGCATCCAACCTTGTGCAAATGGGGTCTTTCATGCTGTCGTGCCTGTTGAGGGACCCTCGTATAAAAAGGCTGAAGGAGAACGACCTGTACTGGGTGTCCACGCTACTAGACCCCCGGTATAAGCAGAAAGTGCCTGAAATGTTACCGAATTACCGTAAGTCGGAAAGGATGCAGCAGTTCCAAAATAAATTAAAAAGTATGCTTTACACAGCGTATAAGGGTGATGTCACAGCACAACGGGAATCTAACAGGGGAAGAGGTGAAAGTAATCCTCCTCCTCCCACCACCACGCCGGCAAGGACAGGACGTGTCATGCCTTAACTACCGGTATTTCTTTGTCTCTTCCGGGTTGACGGAGCTTAGCCACACCCCCTTCTCTGACGCGGTCTCCCCATGCTACATAATGCGACCGCACCAGATACAAGACGTTGGATTATTGAACAGCATTACCGCGATATCAAACCGGCTAAAAGATTTCTCCAACCCTTACTTGTGAACCGAACCGGACTGGAAATCTACAGACCCTCCTTCTCCTCTCCTCGACCACGGCTAGTAACTGGACCTTCCTCATCCTGCTTGACAACTTCCCTCCCCGGAGGAGAACTTCGGGAAAACCTGATCTTTCACCATTGAAAGCTAAGTCAATTGCTATATCCGTAATAGGAGATTACCTGCTCTCAAGAAGAGAAGTCGCCTAGGTCAAAAAAGTCTAGATTACCTCACCTTTATTAAGATGAATGAGGGATAGATCCCGAAGGGACTGACAGTGGGCGATACATTCGACTAAAAAAGGCCTGATGAGGGGGCCGTAACAGGGATTAAACTGATAAAAATAGTACTACTGAACACACCACTCCTATCTGGTGGCACATTAAATTACATGCGCAGTGCCCCAAATTTGAAGTAGGAGGACCAACCAAGCATCTTTTTCCATGTCCCGGTTCCTAAAATTGATGCCATATACACGTCCCCTGATAGGAGACGTAACAGGGATTAAACTGATAGGAATAGTACTACTTAACACACCTTATAATTACACAGAGAAAGGCAACGCAGAGAGAGGAGTCTGAAGAGGAGTCAGAGGAGGAAGGTGGCTTTGAGGAGGTGGAAGACCAAACACAGCAGGAGTCCCAGGGGGCTTGTTGTTGTCATGATCTGCTCTGTTCTGATGTCTGGACTTGGCTTCTGGTATCCAGTACTACTTTTACTATTCTTGTTTAGTATTTCTTGGTTTTTGGTTTTCTATTCTGTGTCTGCTTTTCTTTATTGCTGGGTTTCTGGGTTCATTCTTATATTCCGTCCCTGGATTTCCCAGCCTCTTGGTTTCATTTAAATGTTTGTTATTTTGCCACACCTGTTGTTTTCCATTTTCCCTTTGGTTTCAGAGTTCCTGCAGGCAGCTGCTCAAGACTTCTGCCCTCTCTTGCAGGTAAGTACTATTGGTCTAGTATGGTTCTTTTGGTGAACATTAGGCAGTGTAGGACCTGCCGAATATGGGGTACATTGGCGTTGTGGCAGGCTTATGCAATGTATGATCATATAGTGTAACTAAATCCCCATACTTTTCTCATTAGTGCTTAGTTACGTCTCCTCTTGTTTTGCCTAATATATCTTGTCTTGTTTTAGTTTGTATACCCAGTCCATGTACAGTCCTGTCCAGTCTTGCCCATGTTATGTTCATGTTTTCCTCATGTCTTGTGTATATGTTCTGGGTTTAGCTTACTATCCTTCTCTGGTTATGGGTTCTACTAGTTTTGTCTTGTTTTCTTGTTTGGTGTCTATCCTAGCTTTATCTTGTTTCTAGTACTGGATACATCTCCGCATATGTCTGCTCTGGCTTCCACTAAGCTGCTACAGGGTCTTGGTTTGTGGCCGCACAAACGCTGGTGCTCAACACCAGGGGGCGTGCGGTCACCCTGCACCAGACCCTGCTTATCTACTTCCACACTGTGACTCCTACTCTGATCATCAGGCATATTGGGTCCCGGTCCTGCTCCGCCGCCTGGATAGTGTCTGGGTCCCGGGCACCGGACCACCACTCTGACAGTAATGAATGACTGAAGCATACGGGTGTGGCAAATAAAACAAACATTTAAAGGAAACCTGGAGACTGGGAAATCCAGGGACGAACTATAGGAATGAACCCAGAAATCCCAGCATAAAGAAAACCAGACATAAAATAGAAAACCAAAAACCAAGAAAACTATGCAAGAATAGCAAAAAGAGTACTGGATATCAGAAGCCAAGGCCAGACATCTCCGCAGAACAAGGCATGATGTTACAGTTGTCACCTTTTGGGGACCCTTGGCGTTGTACGTGGCTGGGTGGAGGAAGAGACCTTCATTGACATCAGTGAGGACAAGGAACGGGACATGGCTTGCTTGGTATCCAACCTTGTGCAAATGGGGAGTTTGCGGTTGTGCAAATGGACTGTTTGCGGTTGTTTGCGGTGCGTTAAACGGGGAGTTTGGTCTGTCACTGTGAAGCGTGCGTAACCGTTACACTACCTGATCGATACAACATCATACCTGATGTTTTAAAGCAGGGTATTCCAAACATTTTAGGAATGTTAGGTGATTTATGCCCTTTATGGACTAAAACCAGACTCTGCATCAACTATGTAATTTTCCATGGGAGTTTTGCCATGGATCCCCCTCCGGCATGCCACAGTCCAGGTGTTAGTCCCCTTGAAACAACTTTTCCATCACTATTGTGGCCAGAAAGAGTCCCTGTGGGTTTTAAAATTCACCTGCCTATTGAAGTCTATGGCGGTTCGCCCGGTTCACCCGCGAACATTTGCGGAAATTCACGTTCACCGTTCGCGAACGGAAAATGTTATGTTCGCGACATCTCTACTCCCTTATTATAGTGATGCCCTGTAATATGTATTCAGAATAACCTTGTGTAGCTCACGGAATCATTTGTATTATTCAAATTCTTCAACTCTTCGAATTTCTACAAAATACATATTTGTTCACATTTTGTTGTGATGTTGCATGCGAGCAATAATGGTTTTGGTGAATAATATAGTACAATGAAAACAATATTCTCCAAATCTTGTTATATTACAGATGTGCAACTTGCTTTGTGAAGTTATGTCTGACAATAAAGATTTCTCCAATCAGTAGAAAGTTAAACACGCCCAATACATTGCATGGTGTGTTTGTAGTAACGGTCTTTAATCCCTTAAGGACACATGACATGTGTGACATGTCATGATTCCCTTTTATTCCAGAAGTTTGGTCCTTAAGGGGTTAATGGCATTTTATAGCTCTGCAGTGAGCTGCTCATCATATATGCAGAACGTATACAACAGGACGTGTGTCCATTTTGTGCATATTTTAAATGAGTACTATGTATTTGTCTTGAACTTTAATGAGTTTTAATATCACCTACATGTATATTTCCTCAGAGGAAGTTAGCCATCCATGAGGTTTGGTGGCAATTTAAGATTTGCAAAAAATATTAAAATGTATTTAAAAAAAAAAAAAGAAAAGAATCAAACCTGTTGGAAAAAAACTCTCAAAACCTGTTGAAAGTCTGTAAATCAGTCGTCCACAATAACCAATTCAGGATTTTATTAAAGACACGGAGGCTCCTATTATGCAATATCTCTTTCTTTATTTCCTCAGCAGCAAAGATAGAGGAATATAAATATTATCAAAATGAAAGAAAAAAACTGTACAGGCATAACGAGTAGCCAATCACATAACAGAGGAAGTAGCTATATAAGTCCTGTGTCTCCCACAATCCCCCTCTTTCTTTGCTGCTTCCTCAGACAGCTAAGTATTTTACTTGAGCTCTCCTACTCATTGCATTTTATTTACTTGTAATTCATGTTCTGCTTATGCTTTGTTTCATTATTGTCGTTTTTATTTATCGTTGATTACTAACTAGTACCTACATCGTTGGTGTATTTGGGGGTTCCCCTAGAGGCTTTGCCCGCCGCCGCGGGCTGTTTTTCCCCTCCTACCGCCCCTGTTGCCGCTTCTCGGCGCTATCTCAGCCGCGTGGCCCTTTCCCTGTGAACGCGACTGAGTGTGCTCGTTTTCCCCTCTCGCGGGCTGCCCACGCGGGTAGGTGCACGCGCCCCTTCCCCCGCCTGGAGCCGGTCCACGGGCACACCCTGACACGTGCGGCGGCCATTTTGGGCGAGCTTTCGTTTCACCCTGCTGTGCCGTGCGGTCGGTCCCTTTCCTACGGGTCCCCTCGCTACACCAACGATCAGGTTTAGCCCTTTTTTCTGTTCTACTGGGTTAATCAACCCATTTTTCTAGTATTCAGTTTTGGTTCTCTTGTACCTCACTATGCAGGATAGCAAAGATGGGCCTACTGTCCCCTCTGGGGATTTTTCGATAGATAATCCCGAGGGCGCTATGGCCTCTCAGGAACTCCAGGCCTTGTTAGAAGCTACTATGGCTTCTTCCCTTGAAAAGGCTATTGCCTCCGCTATGGGGACTGTCTCATCCTCCTTTGCCCAGTCACTTCAGTCTGTGCTCTTGCCTTCTATGGCTGCCCCTAACCCCCTGGGTGCGGGGTCCCCTTCCCCTGCCCTAACTGTGCCGGGTGCCCGTAAGGCGAAGGCAAAGGCTAGACATCTCGGGTCCCACTCCTCGATGCAGGCTTTGCCTGTCATGACTGACACGCCTCTGGCGGTCGCAGATAGCGCGCATCCCACGCGCACAAGAGCCCCTGGCCGGGCTAAAAAGGCTAGATTGTGGAAACGGGCTAGAGCCCTGGATGATGGGTCGGATACCGACCGGAGTGTGGACAATGATTCCGATGTTATGGAATATGACTCCTATGGGGAGGACGAGTCTGGCGAGGATCAACCCCTTACGGGTGTCACCCCTTCTGGGTCCTCTGCCGTCCCCCGTAGAAAAGTGCCAGACCCCGCTGGGGATAATGAAAAAGGGCTTTTAGACCCACAGGGGAACCCCCTGTTTGACCCGGACGACCTGCGTCACCCGCGGTCTGCCGAATGGGTCCCTCCGGACCATATCGCCCAGTATGTGGCTAAGAGGATTCGCACACCTCTGTCAAAGGAAGGCCGCAATAAATTGCGTGCCGAATGCCCACGACCTTCCCTCCCTGGCGCTGCCTGTAAGACCCCTGAAGTGGACCCTCAGATTGCCCAATTTCTTAATAAGTCTGGGTGGAAGCCTAAAAAGGGTCTTGATCACTCCCTAAAAGGGTGCCAGGATAAAATTCTGGATACGCTGGGCCCCCTGTCTAAGCTGTACGAGCTCCTTGAGGCAGCCCGTAATGGCGACTCAGTCCTAGATACGGATGTGGCCACCGGGTGGGTCCAGCGAGCTATATGCCTTGTGGGGAATGCCAACACGGCTATGTCTTCCGAGAGACGCAAGGCTATTCTCTTGAAAATAGACCCTAAACTGGCTGCTATGACCGTAGCTGAACCTGACTCAGCCGATGAGGGGATGTTGTTCGGCACATCCTTTGTGAAGGACATGGGGTCCTATGTAAAAACCTTTACGGCTATTGACAAGGCGCAAGCTAATATGAAGCGCGTCTTCGCGCCCAAGGTTTTCGGTGGGGCCGGGCGTAGCAGGAACCGTCCTCCCGGCCGTGGTTTCCGAGGCTCATTCAGGGCCAACAGAGGTTCCTTTTTCCCCTCTCGAGGGCTCCAGGACCCGAAAACGCCTCCTTTCTTCCCGGCTAGAGGGAGATCGTGGGGCTCTAGATACCCCCGTGGTGGGTCGTCGGGCAGACGCCCTTATGGTGAGTACCCCTTCTTCCCTTCTCGATCAGGTTCGGGTGGCGGGGAGGCTAGCCTTATTTTACCCACGGTGGGCAGTTATTACCTCAGATGCTTGGGTTCTGCAATGCGTAAAGGGTTACCAACTAGATTTTGTTTCCCTGCCGGTCCAAACGTATACCCCCAGGGAATTGTCCCTCCCACGGGAGCAGGACGCGATGATCTCCGCGGAAGTCGCGGAGATGTTCTCAAAGGGCGCCATCGAAGAATTGCCGTTCGCCACTCCAGGCTTTACGAGCAATCTCTTCCTTGTACCCAAGAAAGGGGGCGGTGTCCGCCCAGTGATAAACCTTCGCCCTCTCAACGCCTTCCTACGCTACCAACATTTCCAGATGGAAGGCATCCATTGTCTCAGAGACCTTCTGAGACAGTCGGATTGGATGGCCAAATTGGACCTGAAGGATGCGTACTTCACGGTTCCAATAGCGATAGAATCCAGGGACTACTTGCACTTCACCTGGCACGGACGGCGTTGGCGTTTTACATGCCTTCCGTTCGGCCTCTCCTCGGCTCCTTGGTGTTTCACCAAGGTTATGAAGCCGGTGGTGTCGTTCCTCCGTACCCGAGGGGTTCGACTAATTATTTACCTGGACGACATCCTGATCATGTCACAGTCGTTGGAATGCCTGAAGTTGCATTTAGACTGGACGATCAACCTCTTACAGAACCTAGGTTTTCTGGTAAACTGGGGCAAGTCGGTCCTGACACCCGCCCAGTCTATGGAGTTCCTGGGGTTCCAGGTGGATTCCGTGCGGCAGTTCCTGTACTTACCAGAATCCAAGATAAAAGCCATCCAGAAGGAGCTCCGTCGAGCTCTTCGCGCTTCGGACTTGTCAGTCCGGCAGTTGGCGAGGATCATCGGCCTACTGGCCTCCTCCATTCAGGCGATATTCCCAGGCCCCTTACATTACCGGGCTCTCCAACGGCTCAAGGGGTCACACCTACGTTCTGGTCGATCGTACGAATCCCGACTTTGTCTGGACGAGGAGTCCAGAGACGAGCTGGTATGGTGGTTGGCACACATGGAAGCCTGGAACGGAAAAGCAATTTTCGGTTCCGTTCCGGACGTGGTCATAGAATCAGATGCCAGCTTGCACGGCTGGGGGGCTCGTTGTGACGACATCTCCACGGGGGGCAGATGGTCCGACGCAGAGAAGTCGTTACACATCAACTGCCTGGAACTCCTGGCGGGGGCCTTTGCGATTCGCAGCCTTACCCCTGGAAAGGCGAACTGTTGTGTTCTCCTCAAATTGGACAACGTATCGGCAGTCCGATACATAAATCACTTGGGCGGAACCAAGTCCAAAATGTTGGCTCTGCTGGCGAAGGACTTTTGGCAGTTCTGCCTCCTAAACAACGTCTCGGTGACGGCGGAACACATTCCGGGTCTGGACAATTCAGGTGCGGATTGGAACTCCAGACATTTGAGAGACTCGGGAGACTGGCATTTGCACGCCTCGGTCTTCCAAAGCTTAAACAGGCTGTGGGGTCGGTTCGAGATGGACCTGTTCGCATCTCGACTGAACACTCAGTTACCGAGGTTCTTCAGTTGGAGACCGGACCCGGCGGCAGTGGCGACGGATGCCTTTCTTCAAGAATGGCCTCCAGGCCACCTGTATGCCTTTCCCCCATTCAACATGATCGCTCGTACGATCTCGAAGCTGGTTCGTCACGACTGTTGTCTGACCCTGATCACCCCTCTGTGGAGATCACGGCCGTGGTTCCCTCGTCTGATGGAGTTGTCCATAGACTTCCCTCGTCTGTTGCCGAACTTCCAGGACCTCCTTCTGGATCCGGATGGGAACTCGCACGAATTGGTGCTCCAGCACCAGTTGCCCCTGGTAGCATGGTTCCTTTCAGGGGACGCTGGCTTGTCCCTGACGTTCCACAGTCGACTCTCTTGCTCCTCGATAACGCCTGGGCTCCGGGCACACGATCAGCTTACCGAGCTGCATGGAAGTCTTGGTCTGATTGGTGCATGGAACGGGCAGTGGATCCCATATCTGCCCCTCTCCATTTGATACTGGGGTTTCTTACAGCCCTGTTCGACTCAGGCAAGGCGTACAGGACTATCAATGTTTTTCGATCGGCCATATCGGCCGGTCATGGTGGTTTGGAAGGTGTACCCATCGGCAAACATCCTTTTGTATGCCGTCTTCTCAAGGGTATTCGCTTCGTCCGTCCGCCTAGGTCGCGGTTTTCGACATTTTGGGACGTCAACATTGTGTTGCGTTTTCTGTCGGATTGGTACCCTAACCAGGACTTGACTCTTAAACAACTATCCTCCAAGATGGTTATGCTGTTTTGCCTGGTCTCTTGTAAGAGAGTCTCCGATGTTAGGGCTCTTGACTGGGGTGCCTTTGTGTTTACGCCGGATGGCGTTACTTTCACCATATCTAGGAGAACTAAGTCGGCGTCCAAATCCTTTGTATATCCTAGATTCCCGTTGTGTCCGGCGCTCTGCCCGGTGGATTGTTTGAAGGCCTATCTAGAGGCTACACGTGCGGTGCGCTCATCTGAACGCCATCCCCTATTCATTTCGTTTAAGGCTCCTCATCGCCCAGTATCGACTCCGACGCTGGCGCGTTGGATTCGTTGGCTTTTATCCCTAGCGGGTATAGACACATCTGTCTTTACGCCTCATTCTGTAAGGGGTGCTATGGCCTCGAAGGCATCCACAGTTGGTTGCCGCCTAGAGGACATCATGCGCGCAGCGGACTGGTCCCGAGAGTCGACCTTCAGAGACTTCTATTTCAGACCAATTGAACACGTCGCATCTCAGGTGATAGCACAGCTTTAAACTTGCATAATAGGAGCCTCCGTGTCTTTAATAAAATTCCTAGATTTTACTAGTAACATGACGTAAAGTCATGATTTTATTAAAGACACGGAGGCGAGTATTATTCCCTCCCACCCTCCCGGTGTGGATTTGGGATTGGAGATGCTTCGATGCAATACAAGTACGTGGGCAATTGGGTCTGTATTGAGTTCATGTTTTTTGTACTGTGTAGTTTTTATCATGCTTAGATGATTTGACAGTTTTATATTGATTTCTAAATCATGTATATATTCTATTTCAGAATCATGTTTCATGTAGATCCCTCACGTTTATGTTTGGTAAGTCTACAGTTTGAGTTTGGAAATTACCATATTTTTCTATCTTTTTTAGCTTGAAGTTCTCGTTTTGTTTCCCGTTTCCTGTTTGGATCAAGTGGGACATCGTTTATCTTACCTGGTCTTCGGTTGCGCAAGAAAGAGGGGGATTGTGGGAGACACAGGACTTATATAGCTACTTCCTCTGTTATGTGATTGGCTACTCGTTATGCCTGTACAGTTTTTTTCTTTCATTTTGATAATATTTATATTCCTCTATCTTTGCTGCTGAGGAAATAAAGAAAGAGATATTGCATAATACTCGCCTCCGTGTCTTTAATAAAATCATGACTTTACGTCATGTTACTAGTAAAATCTAGGAATTGTTAAAGATATCCGGTATCTGTGTATGTTTATTGTGAAGCCATATGGGACAATTTCTAGCATCCAATACCTTTGCATATTTTTGTTATTGATTTTTATTATTGATTTTTATTTTCATCATATTTACGTTTAAGCATGCATGGAGACTAGATGGGCCAAATGGTTCTTATCTGTCATCACATTCTATGTTTCTATTACATATTCAAACAATGTAGTTATTTTATATCCTTTTACAAGTCGCACTTTTTTCAATAATTGCACTTATAATACATGCACCTTAACTGCCAAACCTAAATTCTCTCTCATTTGGGCTAGTTTCGCGGTTTCAAGCCACCCGATTCCCCCTTATCTCGCTGCTCCAGTCCAAACCTAGATAGGCGAATGGGCAATCCTATATATACAAGAGTCTAAGTCCTATTCTATCGAACTGCCTATAGAAGTTGAGACTACTCCATCATTTACAACACTGTACTATTTCAAACACAACCAAGGAAACACATTTTCAAAGTGGCTGATTAAAAAATAGGTGGAACACATAAGGATAAGTGAAACACATGCCAATTTGGTCACTGGTTTGTACTGTCCAGCCGGCAGACTCCCATCCCTCACAACTATCCCAAGGACTGCAAGGACTGGGGTGATCCCTTATTTTGCCTTAATCCACTTCAAATATGTGAGTGTTTTTAATCCTGTTATTTAATAAACTATTACATTATACAGAGAGCACTGTGGATCGCTATTTATAATTTCAGGTACAATGAGGCCACCTAGTGGGAAATCTCATTACTGCATATAGTCATTTTCTCAATACAGTATCTGACTATATCACAGGCTCTATGTACTTACCTTTTCAATTACATTATTGAGTACTACACTAATTTAGAAAGCAGATCTGCCGTAAGCCACCATTTTGCCTTTATCCTCTGCGTGATTTGTTAATAGTATCCCACGCAGTTACTTTATATTCCTGCATGAAGCACAGCTGTAGGTTGAAGTGTTTGGGTGGGTTAAAACACCTTGAGACTTAATCCCGACTTCAACCAATTTCTCTCATAGCAAAGAGTATCCTGCTTAGCGAATCTCCCCCTAAACAGCCACTTTATTCTCCTGCCCGGAGTACAACTGCAAGTTAAAGTGTTTGTTAATACTTGGAGGTTAAAGTGTTTAGAGATTTAACCCTTATTCGGTTTGACTGAGAGCCGTAGCATATAAAGAAAAGGAGTCATTTTAACAGCAAATTGTTAAACAAGGAGTCAGATAAAATCAGGAGAAGCTTTTCGAACAGGAGAAGCAAATTAGTAATGTACACTTTAACACAAAATGCTCTGCTTTAATCGCAAGTCAACAACTTGGAAGACAGTCACAGATGTTGAAGATAGATCCCGGAGAAAGAAAATGTGGGTGAAAGGGATACCAGGAGATAACAATTTGGAAGGTTATTTAAAAGAATATCTGGGGCAATTCTTAACTGAGCAAGAAATTGCCCTTTGAGAGATGCCACAGATTAACCCCCTAGTGACCAGGCCGCTTTTCAATGTTCTTACCGTTAAGGACCAGGGCTGTTTTTACATTTCTGCGGTGTTTGTGTTTAGCTGTAATTTTCCTCTTCCTCATTTAGATAAGATTGCCATACCGTGTGGACTGTATATGGACATCATCGGGATTTATGGGAATTCGTTAAACTTGTTATAGTACTTACATTGAAGTTTCTATTGTTCTGGATTGTAAGTTTTTACATTTGTATTTCTACTGCAAGTAATTGTATGTAATATTCTCTATTATTGCCATTTTTTATCACAGCTAACTGTTATTTTCCTTTTTTTATTAAACACATTCTATGTAATTTATCTTTGTTTTTATGATTTAAGGCATCCAACCTCCGTTATATAATTGTTTATCGTTGTATTTGTACCTTACTATGTTCAGTGATCCACTTATTCTGTTTGGTATGTACTCTCCTACTGCCTCCACATATTAGGGGGCATGCCCAGACCTCATACCAGTTTGGTTGTACTCCCCCACTTAACTTAGTTTTACATAGTTTTACTTGTTTACTCACCAAAGCCAGTTTTCCACAGGGTTTGCAATGCATCTGGTACCATGTAGCCAATATTATGTGATCCTTTTAAAAAGGGTAAGTCGCAGGTAAAGCAGAATGTTCCAACCAAATCACTGTGTGTGTGTCTGTGCTGTCACTAACTGCACACAGCTACTAAATGGCACGTTTCTGTCCCACGGTGTGTGTGCACCATGCTATGGAATCACTCTGTGTGTGTCTGTCCTGTCACTAACTGCACACAGCTAGTAAATGGCACGTTTATGTCCCACGGTGTGTGTGCACCATGCTATGGAATCACTGTGTGTGTGTCTGTGCTGTCACTAACTGCACACAGCTACTAAATGGCACGTTTATGTCCCACGGTGTGTGTGCACCATGCTATGGAATCACTCTGTGTGTGTCTGTCCTGTCACTAACTGCACACAGCTAGTAAATGGCACGTTTATGTCCCACGGTGTGTGTGCACCATGCTATGGAATCACTGTGTGTGTGTCTGTGCTGTCACTAACTGCACACAGCTACTAAATGGCACGTTTATGTCCCACGGTGTGTGCACCATGCTATGGAAGCACTCTGTGTGTGTCTGTGCTGTCACTAACTGCACACAGCTAGTAAATGGCACGTTTCTGTCCCACGTTGTGTGTGCACCATGCTATGGAAGCACTGTCTAGCAGACGTGCAGAAAGGGATTTATTTGAAATTTGCATTTCAGTTGCAAATGGAGATACCAGTTATAATCATACATTGTGTTTAGCTCTCTGCCCTCTATTCCTCCTGCCTCTCCACAGCTTGTCAGTTCAGAGTGCAGGGAGACAATTCTCAAACAACTACTGCATTTATTAAACTATTTATTTATTCTGTAAAGTAAATTTCACATTACTCTAAATAAATATGTATTTATAAGCTTTCCTTATGGCTTGAAGAAAAAAATCACTATTTAATTTCCACTAAGATAGATTCTAGATATAAGATAAATACAGTGACGTACACACAATCCATGGGGCCCCAGTGCAAAACTGATCCATGGGCCCACACCCCACATCTCACACACACACACACACACACACACACACACACATGCATGCATACATACATACATACATACAGACAGGCACACACAGACAGACACATACATACTGACACACACATACACACAGATACATACAGACACATACATAGACACACACAGACAGACACACATACATACAGACACATACAGACACACATGCACACACACAGACACATACAGACACACATGCACACACACACACAGACACATACAGACACACATACACATACACAGACATACAGACACACACATACACATAGATACATACAGAAACATACATAGACACACACAGACATACACACATACATACAGACACAAATACATACACACACACACACACACAGACACACATATACACATATACACACACAGACACATACATACAGTCACACACACAGGCACATACACAGACACACACACACACATAAACTAACACAAACACACATACACACACATACACTAACACACACATGCAAAATATTTTAGTCATTTAGGGGTATATTGACATAATTGGGTAAGTAAAGACAGTCCAACACTCTCCTTTATGACACGCTATCACCAAAATGACAAACAAAATGTATAAGGTCAGCTCAACTCCAAAGCGTAGACCCATGGTCCCTACTGCCATTAAATGGCCTTTCAAATGAGTACTATGTAAATGTAATACATTTGTTTTGATTCTCCACACATGACACTGAAGACAAGACGAACAGAGGCCAAAGGAGATTAGGGTAAGTACAAAAGGCAGGAAAAAGCCAAATGTGATGTTGCAGAGCATGATGGACAAAATGTATCTCAAAGAATATTAGATTCACTGTTGAGTTATCAGTCGTATTCTGATTAAATTAAATACCCCATGCTAACAATGCAAGATAGCTCTATAATCTGCATCTAGAAGAACTACAAGAGACAGCTTAGTGGTGATATGAGAGATTACTGGGACAGGCTATAAACCACGCCATGATCTAGAGGAGGATAGAGGGATTCTATATTTCAATTCACTGTGCTACTCTTCGTATTGTATCCTCTATAATTTTCAATAAACTATGAATTAAAAATAAACATGTGCAGGACTGGGTCAGCAATGATTACACTCTTAACATAATTTATCAACCAGTTATTATATTATTATATTATTATATTATTTATAGAGCGCCGTCAAATTCCGCAGCGCTGTACAATGGGTGGACGAACAGACATGTAGTTGTAACCAGATAAGTTGGACACACAGGAACAGATGGGTTGAGGGCCCTGCTCAATGAGCTTACATGCTAGAGGGAGTGGGGTAAAATGAAACAAAAGGTAAGGATAGTATTAGACTAGTGACAATTGCAGAAGAGGAATCAGTTGGGAGCTATTAACAGTTTAATTGATATGCTTTTATGAAGAAGTGGGTTTTTAATGATTTTTTGAAGGAGTGGAGACTGGGTGAGCATCTAACGGAGGAGGGAAGCGAGTTCCACAGGAACGGTGCAGCCCTCGAGAAGTCTGAAGGCGAGCATCAGAGGTGGGAGTACGGACAGAAGATAGACGTAAGTCTTCAGCAGATCGTAAGGACCTAGACGGGACATACTTTTGTATAAGGGAGGATAGATAGGCGGGAGCAGCATTATGTAGACATTTGAAAGCAAGAACCAGAATTTTAAATTGAGCTCTATATTTTATAGGAAGCCAATGTAGGGACTGACAGAAGGGTGAGGCATGGGAGGTGCGGGCGGACAGGAAGATGAGCCTCGCCGCCGCATTCATTATGGACTGTAACGGCGCAAGTTGGGAGCACGTAAGACCACTGTGAAGCGGATTACAGTAGTCAAGGCGAGAAAGGACAGTGGAATGGACCAACACCTTAGTCGCATCTGGCGTTAAGTAGGGTCGGAAGCGCACAATGTTTTTGAGATGGAAATGACAGGATTTTGAGATGGAAATGACAGGAGTGAACATGAGGCTTGAAGGAGAGGTCAGAGTCAAAGAGAACACCTAGGCAGCAAGCCTGCGTGGTGGAGCTGATGGTAGAACCATTGACTTGGAGGTTCTACTAGATCCAAGTTTAATGCATTGTCTTAAATAATTACATAATAATCTAGGTTGAAAAAATATTCAAATTCATTGAGTTATTCCAAAACAGCTCTTCAGCTGGCACACTGGCCTCATTTTAGTGCTCTATCGAATAATGATCAAATTCTCTGCGGTGGGGTAGGAAACTGTTAAAAACCAGGATAAGAGGGTGACGCTCAAATCAGGTCTTAAAATGGAAACAAAACCAGATGTTTGGGCTACGGTTAAACTCAGACCAAGAATAAAAAACAGGGTCAAAGTTGTAAACTGCAGTTTGTAGGAGTTCTCCAATTCTACAGATTGGTTATGGTATCAGTTCACTCAGTACTGCTCTGTGTTTAGTTTAAAACAGTCCAATAGAGATAAAAAAAAGATTAACCCCTTAAGGACCAAACTTCTGGAATAAAAGGGAATCATGACATGTCACACACGTCATGTGTCCTTAAGGGGTTAAATATTAAACTCACATATCACACTTACGCTTATTTTGGAGATCACTTACCTGTTTGGTTTAACCATTCTAAATTTCCATATCAACAATAGCCCCATAATTAACTAACCAAATGTATTTGAATGAATGTACTGGACGCAGCTTCAGAAGTCAGTCTTCCACCTAAGAACACATTTGATGTGACATAAACCATTTACCATGTGTTACCCCGTTATGCCTATACCAGTTCAGGGTCATGCCATACCTTCCAACGTATGGTGGATAGGCTCCTCGATGGCTTCCAGGATTTTGCATGTGCATACCTTGATGACATTGCGATCTACAGTGAGTCTTGGGAAGAACAGCTGGCTTATGTAGGGGTACATAGTTACAGAGTTACATAGTTACATAGCTGAAAAGAGACTTGCGTCCATCAAGTTCAGCCTTCCTCACATATGTTTTTGCTGTTGATCCAAAAGAAGGCAAAAAACCCAGTATGAAGCGCTTCCAATTTTTCCACAAACTAGGATTAAATCCTTCTTGACCCCAAAATAGCAGTCAGATGTCTCCTTGGATCAAGCAGCTATTACCCCACTAATACAGAAATGAACACGTGGCGGCGGGCCATCTTGGACAGTCGAACGCCCAGTGGTGTTCGTCGACAAACTCATGGAACTAATTTCAGACTCTGCTTCCCACGAACACCGCTGAAATCAGTGACCCATTGTTCTGTCCAAGGTTCATACGAACGCTGTGCCGTTCGGTAAAGTGACAATGTACGAACAGAACTGCCCCAGATAGCCATGCCATGGAGCTCATTCATTTAGTCGAAAGCAACCTGTACAAGACTTTAGCTCCATGGCGACTGAACTACATACATGGGATCTGAGCGCTATTCGGTTATATTGAGCGCTGAGATCTAAGCTATCTGGGGATAGGTTGAATGTGGGGATTTGGAAATATGTACATTTGGGTACATTTGGAAATATATATTTTTATGTGTTTTTACTGTTGATATAAAATGGAGGATATTCTCTATCCCTGGAGGTAATTGAGTTACTAGCCCAATTATCTCCAGGATAGAGAGGAGGAGTTGTACTGTTCAGGTGGGAGTGCTTATTACTGTAAATGTATGTGATTGGTTGCTGTACAAAACTGTCTCAGTCTTTCACAAGGTCCCCATGGGAGTGTCCCTTGCTGGAAGACGTGCATAACATGCTGGCATGTAGCCCACATTAAACAGATCCTGCTTGACCCTCAATACAGAGCTTCGTCTCGTACTTGAGGGGATTATTTGTGTGTTTCCTGTTCAGCGCTTAGGAGTGTTCGGTAGCTGACTTCGCATTCGGGAAAAGGAACAGCTTTGGTGGTGTTAACCCCTTCTATAGCTGGGATGCCGTTACAATCACTAACATTAACTAGAAAAGACAAGAGAGCGTGAGTTCAAGGTTTTTACTATTAGTATTATCACAAAACTAGATTCCAATGAAGAAATTATAAAGATAATGAGAGCAGTTAATCTACGTTTTAATTACAATGTACTGAGTAGTTTAAAGATAATCATGCAAGAAGTGAAATATACAAAGTATGAACATTAAACTATTAAACATAAAGTAAGTGCACGTAATAGGGGCTTTTCAAATATCAAAAGAAGAAGAAGAATTTAGGATCTGGGACCAATAAGTCTTTCCAGGGTTAAACGGCGCTCATGCGTCTTACTTCGCTCCTCGCTATAAGCCTATAGAAAGAAAATGGAGAAACAAGTATAATAGTGAATATTGTAATATAACCAAACATATATTAAATGTTCAAAAATATTTCTCAAAAATACCAACAATAAGGCCTTACACAAACGCTCACACACTCCTCGACCACCATACTGCTTTCTGTGAGCTTAGTTTCCATAGTGATTTCCCTGGATTTAGAATATTCAGGGCAGGATAGAAAGCCCATTCATAATTTCTGTCTTTTTGAGATTTGCAGCACTTTGATAAATCTCCCCCAAGTATATATGGATATTTCAGTAATCTACATTTTCTACAGGATAAATTTACAGCAGTAAAATGTTGATGACTATAGTTAATTTAAGATGGAATGAAGAAGTTGAAATAGTCTGTATTCTATTTATCTAATATTACCTTTATGATCAATTCAGCATTTCATTCTGCTCTAAAAGTAATTCTTCAACTGAAATGCTTTTCTCAGCTTGGCACTCGCATGGAAAATGATGATCGACTCGACTGGTGAAAAAGAAAGGAATAAAAGCTTGGCGTACAGATTGTCCTCGATGTCATCTTTGTTAGAACTAGCAAATCCTACAGCTTCACCTGAGTATAAAATCAGACAAAGAGCAAGAAGCAGAGTCATGGTTCTGGCAGCTCTGATATGAGCCTGGAGATTTGGGCGACTGATCTCCGAGTCATTGTGTTTTATTCTCCAGACATGTCTCAGAATATAAGTCAGTGTGTATCCGAGGCAGACTGAGGAAAGTGCGATGGGCATGAGTAATCCCAAAGCAAAGAATATAATTTCATATGTAATGCTTATTTGAATTTGATACCTTGTAACATCCTCACATATTAGAGTTTGGTTTTTAATATCGATATTCCACATTAATGGGATACTTATAATAAACGATTTTACTGCTGACACCAGTATGAATTTTGGCACAACTGCCGAGATATTGCTTTTCAACCAAATAAAGAGACGATGAGTGAAGTTGGCAATGCTGGTCACATAATAAAGACAGAGACCGGCGTTAAGCCAGATGCTGAAATCAAAAAGGAAAGACCTAAACATAAATGATATAAAAATGGCATATTTGGCAAATAGCATAGGGAACAGTTCCATTAGGAAGCCAACAAGCATTAAGCACTGTAGGAATATATTGACCAGTCCCATGGTCATCTGGATTCGATCAATGGGTTTCAGACTTATCCCCTTCTCCAGTCTTTAAAATTAACAATCAGAATACCGGCATTAATAACGAAACCAATCAGAGTCTCTGCTGAAACAAAGAGTAACACGATGAATAATTTGGTTGAAATCATGTTCTCGGCTCTACACACAGTCAATCTCCGTGGTTTGTAAAGTGAATGCAGGTGGAATGGATTTTGCCGAGTTGATAAGAGCTGGGAAATCTGACTCGATGATTAAAGTTTGACTAATGCAAATCCTGATGTGGTTTAGTTTCTCTGTTTATGGAAACAGCACAAAAATAGAGTAAAACACAATAATAAATATGGGAATAAAAAAACAAAAACATGCAGCAATGGGTTGAAATTAAAGCTTCAAATGAGTGAATAGAAATAAATAAAGTTGTTCAATGCTGTACTTTGATTATTGTCACTGTTTTGGGGTTTTATTGTATTTGCTTATGTTTGTATCAGCAGAAGAGCTACTTAATAAAATGTTTAAAAAATAGAAAAAGAAGACTGTGTACCTGCACAATCTAAGTTGTAGTGTTATATCTAAGCAGTTACCATAAGGTTAGCATCACATAAGGTTAGAAGGAGAGGTGTCACTACTGCTAGTGTGATCCAACATGCAGAAACGATGTAAACCTATACATAGAAAATGAAAAGGAAATAAAAGGATAGAACGTAAACCGGTCCTTAGAATGGCCGGACTAATACGTTAGAGACAGAGAATGGTCAAAGGGAAAGCCAAGGTCAAGGAAGCCAGAAATACACAAATACCCTTAAAACAAGCCAAGTCAGTGAAACCAGAAATCGAAATAACAAGGAATAGCCAAGGTCAGAATACCAGTATATCAATATCACAGGGAAAAACCCACTCTCGGGAACCAGGAACAGGAAACCACGACAGGGCAAGGTACTGGGGTCAATTAGGGATTTAAATATCCCTCTCTAGACTCCGATTGGTCAGAGGGTGACCTCTAACCCCAGAACGTGCGAGTACGTTGACGTTGTGACGTCACACGCACATTTGTACATATTTGGGGGGCGGAGCCATTGATGGACGCGACCGCATGGTTGGCGCCATCTTGGATTTCTCGGAGCGGTTCCCAGCTCGCCGCTGAGCAGGTAAGCTCAGCAAGTTGGTGCGGTCGTGCCAGTCGGGCACGGATGCACATGGCGGCGAGCCGTGAGCTGTGACAGCACCCCCCACTTGAAGACCGCTCACTGGGTGGGAAGGAGCCAGCTTGTGTGGAAAACGGTTGTGAAACGGCCGGACAAGACAGGGAGCATGAACCCAGTCAGCAAGAACCCAACTACGTTCCTCCGGGCCATATCCCTTCCAGTCAACCAGATAAGACAGAACGCATCTAGAGATCTTGGGGTCTAATATAGATCGGACTTCGTACTCCTCTTGATTACCTACTACCTACTTGATCCTCTTGATCACCTACTACCAAGGAGGAACAACCATTTTTGTGTATCGATTGCAAGTGAGGGGCTTAGGCAATGATGGCAGGAATTGGCAATTCTCATATGAGCAGGGAGTGCCAATGAATAAGTCACAGGGTTTATACGACGGAGGACACGAAAGGGACCTATGTATCGAGGAGCTAGTTTCATGGAGGAAACCTTGAGTTTGATATGATGTGTGGACAACCAAACCCTGTCCCCCGCTTGATAGACAGGATTGGCAGACAGTTTCTTGTCAGCTTGTACTTTAGTACGTTTAGAAGCATTCTGTAGTACTGAATAAATAGAATCCCAAGTGTCATGTATAGAAGTCAAACGGGTGTTTAATGCAGGAATATCAGTGCCTGAAAATGCAGAAGGTAAAACAGTGGGGTGATAACCTTGATTTACAAAAAATTTACTCTGACTTGAGGATTCATGATTCACATTATTTCTGGCAAATTCAGCCATGGTTAAGAGTTCGTACCAATTGGACTGATTGGCATCGATAAAGCAACGCAAATAGGATTCTAAAGATTGATTGTCTCTCTCTGCTGCGCCATTAGTCTGAGGGTGGTACGAAGAGGAAAATGAAAGTTCTATGCCCAATTGTTTACAGAAGGCATGCCAGAACCTAGAGATAAATTGGGAACCTCTGTCAGAAACAATGTTTTTTGGTACTCCATTTAAGCAAAAGATTTACTTTATGAAAATTTGGACTAGATCTTGAGCAGATGGCAATTTTTTAAGAGGTATAAAATGTGCCATCTTGGAAAATCTATCTACAACCATGAGGATGGTGTTATGCCCATTAGAACTGGGGAGTTCCACAATTAAATCCTTGGCTAAATGGGTCCATGGAGCATCAGATATTGGAAGTGGCTGTAGCAACCCAGGGGGAGATTGATGAGATGTTTTAGAAATAGCACATATTTGACATGCCCCTACATAGTCTTTAACATCACCTCTGAGTGTAGGCCACCAAAATTTCCTGGAAATAGCAGAGAGAGTTTTATGTATTCCAGGATGTCCTGCTGTCAGATTATCATGAAATAATCCAAATACTTTCTTCCTTAATGAGGGTGAAAAGTACAATTTGTCCTGAGGTTTCCCCACGGGTGTTAGGTGTAGTCTGATCTGCTATAATGGCACCAAGAGTGGAGAAGATACTTCAGTAACTGTAGTAGCAATAAGACATTCTGGAAGTACGATCGGGAATACCTCTTGTTCAGGGACCTCATCTGTCTCAAACTGTCTAGAGAGTGCATCTGCCTTGGTATTCTTTGTCCCGGGTCTATATGCAATTATAAAAAAAAGAATAACTTACCAGGTAAGTCTCTACATTTGCCTGTCACAGTACTCTGATTGGTTGGTTTGAAATCCACCAATCAGAGTGCTCTGTGTCATTTTACACAGCGTGGGAAAGTTCTTTGGAATTTTCCCACGCTGTGTAATTAGACTCATAACTCTCTGGTTGGTTACTTAATCCACCAATCAGAGAGTTATGAGTCAAATTACACAGCGTGGGAAAATTCCAAAGAACTTTCCCACGCTGTGTAAAATGACACAGAGCACTCTGATTGGTGAATTTCAAACCAACCAGAGTGCTGTGACAGGTAAATGTAGAGACTTACCTGTCAGTCTCTTCATTTACCTTTCAGAGCACTCTGATTGGATGGCTTAAACACACCAATCAGAGTGCTCTGAGCCTAATTGCAGAGCTCAGACTGCGCGGAGCCCTCCATGGGTGAAGAAGGATTATTTGTTTTTGCGCTCTTTTTTTTTTTTTTTATTGCGTCGGTTATTATGGTTTTTTATTTGGCCTTTTTTGGGGCTGAAAAAAGAAGATTTTAGAAGAAAGAAAACATCGAATGGTAAGTTATTTTTTTTTTACAGGTTCTTAGTGGGAAAATTCCAAAGAACTTTCCCACGCTGTGTAAAATGACACAGAGCACTCTGATTGGGGAATTTCAAACCAACCAGAGTGCTGTGACAGGTAAATGTAGAGACTTACCTGTCAGTCTCTTCATTTACCTTTCAGAGCACTCTGATTGGATGGCTTAAACACACCAATCAGAGTGCTCTGAGCCTAATTGCAGAGCTCAGACTGCGCGGAGCCCTCCATGGGTGAAGAAGGATTATTTGTTTTTGCGCTCTTTTTTTTTTTTTTATTGCGTCGGTTATTATGGTTTTTTATTTGGCCTTTTTGGGGCTGAAAAAAGAAGATTTTAGAAGAAAGAAAACATCGAATGGTAAGTTATTTTTTTTTTACAGGTTCTTAGTTAAATGTCCCCCCCTCATTATTTTTAGGGTGAGGGGGGTAGGTAGGGGGAGGGGGTGACTAGGGGTTTGGGGACCCCTAGTCACCTGGGGGTAACACATTTTTTTAGGGCGCCCACCCGCTGTTCAGGGTGGGGGCCGGGGGGAGGACAATAGGTCCCCCCTATTGGTATTTAGGGACCCCACCCGCCCGCCGCTCAGGGGTGGGGGCCAGGGGGAGGACATTAGGTCCCCCCTTATACCAATTTAGGGCCCCCAACCACCGCTCAGGGGTGGGGGCCAGGGGGGAGGAGATTAGGTCCCCCCTTATTAGTATTTAGGGCCCCCACCCACCGCTCAGGGGTGGGGGCCGGGGGGAGGACAATAGGTCCCCCCATCATTTTACTTTAGGGCCCCCACCCGCCGGGGGGGGGCTATTTTTTTTTAAAACAGTGAGCAGCCACAGGCTGCTCACTGTTTACTAGACATGCCCCTACTCGCGGTATAGCGAGTAGGGGCAAAATGTACTAATACCAAGTCATTTTTACTTAGTACTTTTATTTAGTATTAGTAAATTTGTCTGAAAGACCAATTTAGGTCTTTCAGCCTTTTGGTAGATAACTCCCTAATACCGTGGGAATTAGGGAGTTATCTACTAAGCGGCTGCAATAGAAGTGCCGAAGTCACGAAATTCCAAAGTTCCGAAATGCCGAAGTTCAGAAGTGTCGAAGAGTCTTACCAAAATATAGACACAACCCCTCATTGCGTCTGCATTGTCTTTCTGCCTCAGTGAGTTTAGCAATGCCCAATTGCATGGGCTCAACCTCTGAAGGTGGAGCAGGATGAACAATTACTGGGTTAGAGAAACGAGGAGCTATAGACAAGTTGGTACGTCTAGTATGCTGTTTATTTTTCTCCCTCTCCTGGAGTCTGTTGTCAACATCAATCATATAGGCAATATAATCATTAAGATTTAAAGGAAGGTCTCTGGCTGCGGTCTCATCCTGTATATTTTCAGCCAACCCTTCAGCAAATGCAGCCACCAGACCACTGTTAGTCCAGTCCACCTCTGATGCTAGTGTTCTGAGCTCTATGGCGTAATCGGCTACGGAGCAGGTGCCTTGCTTTATTCTCATTAAGGCTTTAGCAGCATTTTTCTCTCTCCCCTTAGGCTCAAAGGTAGCTTTAATAGCCGTTAAGAAAACATTATAATCCCGAGCAACTGGATTCCCACTCTCCCTTAAGGGATTAGCCCAGGTTAAAGTTAATTGGTTCATAAGATAGCCAATCTTTGATCTATATGTAGGGAAGGAACCGGGGGAAGCTTCAAAATGATATTCAATCTGGTTTAGAAAACCTCTGAAAACCTTAGAATCACCTCCAAAACGAGGAGGAGGTGAAAGGGTTATGGATGGAGGTTTATATGCCACAGGTGCAGGTACGGGTGGCTGAGCTACCGGTGGTACAGGGGGTGCTTCCAGATAAGCAGCTCTCTGGAGCAAGGTCTGGAACGCTTGTGCAAACTGATCTAACCTGTGGTCCATATCCTCCACCCTGTTCTCACAGGCTATTGTATGTTTACATAGTTCCGCAGGATCCATGGCCCTGTCGTAATGTCACATCAAGGAGACGGATAAGGGAGGGGCGATAGTGCTAATGACGAAAGAATATTATTTAAAAGAGGTCTGTAGAATATTGGGGGATGAAGACACATATGTCCAATTAGAACAGGACTCTACGATGGATTTCAATTCAGAATTGGAATCCTTGTTAAATTTTGCAACATACAAAAACATCATCTCCAAAGAAAATGCCCAATATCTCCTTAACAAATATCCTGTAATCCCAATTTTTAATTTTTGCCAAAATGTAACCCTGTTGAACACCTGGGAAGACCCATCATTAGTGGGATTAACTCAATAACACCCCATCTATCAGAATTCATAGATTATTATTTACAAAAATACGCCCAAGAAGCCCCCTCGTATATACGAGACTCATCTCATATTTTAGAAATTCTTGATAACAAACAATGGGATGAGAACAACATATGGGTTACGATAGATGTAACATCTTTATATCCCATCATTAAGCATGGGTCTAGCAGCGGTTGAAAAAATCATAACAGAAGATATCAATATACAAAGTCCTCTAAGATACTTTCTAATAAAAGTCCATTTCATCCTCCATCATAATTATTTTTATTTCAATGGAACTTTCTACCTTCAACAGACGGGTACAACCATGGGGACCAGGTTTGCCCCCAGCTATGCCAACATATACATGAGAGATTGGGAAGCCAACTCGGTATGGAGGGGGCATAGCTGTGCTGCAAACCTGGTCCTATGGAAACATTTTATAGATGATGTTTTGTTAATTTGGAAGGGAACACAACACGATTTAGAAGAGTTTCTACAGTGTATAAACATTAATAATTATGGTCTGAAGTTTACGCACACATATAACACAGATAGTATTAATTTTTTGGATATAAAATTTTTTGTCAATCAGGACAGGATTCAGTCGAAATGCTATTTTAAGGAGACTGAAGGAAACAGCTTTATACATAAAAAGAGTTGTCACCATAAAAATTGGTTAAATTCAATACCGAAAAGCCAACTAACTCGGCTCAGGAGAAACGGCTCGAGAGATATTGATTATTACAAACAAGCCAGCCACCTGTCAGATAAATTAATAGTCAAAAAATATGATAGAGATAGTTTAAAACAAGAGACATCCAGAATTGGAAAAATAAACAGAAAGTAATTATTAAAAGAAAAAAAAAAGAAAGTTAAGGTACAAAAGGAAGATTATAAATATGCTTTTATCACTCAATTTAATGTACAACACTATGAGATGAATACAATCCTAAATAAGCATTGGGATATTTTATTGAAGGATCCTATTTTGGGGAAGGTAATTTTCAGGAAAGCAGGAAATCTAAAAATATTTTGGCACCTAGTTATGCCTTGAGAAATTCGCATAGGAACACCACAATGGGAAATAGAAAAGGTTTCAACTCGTGGAATAAATGCAAGGCTTGTGGGACGTTTGAGTGTAAAAAGGTTCATAACAGGGAAAGAGTTTAATATAAAATCTAACATAAATTGTAATATATATCCTACAGTGCCCCTGCGGGAAACAATATGTGGGTCGGAACCTGCAGGAAACTCAAAGAGCGTATTTTGGAACACCAAAGTAATATTCGAAAAAAAATCAAATAACCATATCGTTCCAATTCATTGCAATACATGCAACAAATTCAATTGGAAAGACTTTCATTATTTAGGTGTAGAAAAAATTGAGAACTATTGGAGAGGTGGTAATCTAATCAAAAAACTAGCCCAACAGGAAACCTAATGGATTAACACACTGAAAACCCTACCGCCCAGGGGACTCAATGTAGATATCGATTTATGGTGTTTTTTAGATTAGAATCCAAACAGCATGTCATTTAGGCTTTGTACTATATACACGTTCTATTCTATTTGACTCTTATCTCGTGGTTCTTGGGTTTCTTTCTTCTTTTTTGAATGTAAATTTCATCTTTATATCTACAATTTCTGCATGACATTTTTTTATATCCCACCTAGTTGTTTGTACATAAGTGTAAAGGGTCTCTCTCTGCGACCATGTGCAATAGAGAAGAGTTCTCCTTCTTTTTTCTCCTTAAAGGACCACTCTAGTGCCAGGAAAACATACTCGTTTTCCTGGCACTAGAGTGCCCTGAGGGTGCCCCCACCCTCAGGGACCCACCCCCGCCGGGCTACCTCTTTCTCCAGCGCCGGGCGGGGAGCTTTCCTCCTCCTCCTCTTCTTCCTCGCGACGTCATCGGCTGAATGCGCATGCGTGGCAGGAGCCGCGCTCGCATTCAGCCGGTCGCATAGGAAAGCATTCATAATGCTTTCCTATGGACGCTTGCGTGCTCTCACTGTGATTTTCACAGTGAGAAGCACGCAAGCGCCTCTAGCGGCTGTCAATGAGACAGCCACTAGAGGCTCTGGAGGCTGGCTTAACCCTCAGTATAAACATAGCAGTTTCTCTGAAACTGCTATGTTTATAAAAAAAAGGGTAAAAGCTAGCTGGACCTGGCACCCAGACCACTTCATTAAGCTGAAGTGGTCTGGGTGCCTAGAGTGGTCCTTTAAAGAATTGTGGAAGGGATACAGACAGTAGATAGTTTAAAATATTTAGAATATTTCTGATGATGTTTGAAAATTCTATATTTAAAATTACTATATACATTTAAAATTATTTTACACATATATAGATAAATTAAATTCAGTTTCATGAATATATATGCATAGAATAGTTTAAATCCTTTCTTGTATATTCTTAAATCAGGCATTCACACCATTCCCTCTATGAATAGGTGATAGAAATAAAACAAATACAACAAATAATAGCACCAGGAAATATTCACTTATTTGAAAAATAAATATATATATTTTCTCCCCCTCTATATCCTTATCGTGTTTAAACCCCTATTGTGATTGGTTCCGCCATGGTGGACCGCATGGTGTAACGCAGGAATCATCACACTATTGAAAAAATTCTGTGGAACGCAGGTGGAATGCACGTACGACATTCTGAACGGAACGTGATGACGTCACACACCCAGAACCAGGAAGTGATCGCATTTTGACTGGGAACAGCTGAAAATGAATCGAGGAACACATGAAAGAACTTTATGCATTGGTTGTGGGGTGTATTTAAAAGGGAGGGAGGGGGGATATTTTTTATTCGTTTGTGTACCTGTCTCACTGCTGCGATGACCCTGAAGAAGTCCCTGTTGTGGGAAGAAACGCGTTGGACAGATTGTGGACAGATTTTTACTTGTTTTTATGTCGATTGATCCTTACCTATGTGTAAGTAATAAATGCTTTTTATACTTTATGCACATCTTTCTGTATTTCATTCTGGATGCATTTTATTTTCCATGTAATTGAGATCTGGAAGACCAGACATTGGAAGCAGAGAACTGCCTCAAAGCTACATTGATTTTCTGATACGCCCTGTTTTAACAGTGAAAGAGAGTGACCCATTGGCACATATCACTATTATATTAGTACTTTACGGAGTTGTACTATGTAACGGATCGCCTGGCACCCCGACTGGGTACCTCCGTTAATGGATGCTCCTAGTGCTTCCAGAGGACTCCAAGCACTCCACCAGACACCATAAGCACCGCAGGCTGCAGCTATCTCCCTTCAGAACGAAGCAGGAACAAGCTCTTACAAGAGCTCAGTGATTATAGCAAGGGAAAATGCCTAGCATAGCAATCCCTTGTAGCAGAGTCCCCCAATAAGAGACAGGACTCAAGTTGAGGGTAAAAATAGAACTCTCTGGCTGCTAGCTTGCAGCCCTTTTTATTAGGTGCTCCCATGAAGGGGAGGGACACACACAGTAACGTACATTAACCAATCACACAATAGTTACATCCCACACATAGCCCTCCCCTCTACCTGTAAACTAATTATCTGTACACACAGGAAAATACAATTATCATAGGTAGGGAAAATACAGTTTTTACACAACATTCATAACTCCCAAAATATACATCACATTCGCATAAAAATACATATTCACAATCAATCCATTCAGGGGAACAACATACTCAAAAATCATACGACATTGGACCAGGGGTTCAAAAGTTAGTACAAATGTGCATTTGACCTTCTGGAAGCATGTTTTTTCCAGCTCAAACTAGTTCCACAGAATCCTCTATCCTGGAGACAATGGAGAAGCTGATTTAATTATATCCAGGGACAAACACAGCCTCCATTAAGCACATGTTACCAGCAACCACCAAAAGACATAAAAATACATAACTCCTGTTATACTAAACAGAACCCCCACATTCAACCCATCCCCAGATGGCTTGGATCTGAGCGCTCAACATATCCAAACAGCGCTCAGATGCCACAAACACAGTTCAAACGCTATGGGGTTTAAGTTTCGTATGGGCTGATGAGAGGGCCCATAATCCTGGGGCAGCCCAATAACCCATAGTATGCCCAAATACCGTGCATAAAGGGCCAAATCGCCCAGGGACCGTAGTCACAGGGTAAGAGGCGGGCAAGCAGCCCCCTCCAAAACACAGTGGCGAAATGGCTTTCGCTACATATCTTCCCATTCGGGGGTAGACTAACCAGGTTCCTGACTTTCTGCCGGTCAGTACCTAGATTAGTCGGGCAGCCCACCCATAAAACAAAGTTAGCAGAGTAGCCCACCCACAAAACAAATTTAGCAGTGTAACCCCCCCCCCCACAATAAAGAATTCACAGAATGGCCCACCCACGGTACATAGTTCACAGAGGGTCTAACCCACAAAACAAATTTAGCAGTGTAGCACCCCACAATAAAGAATTCACAGAATAGCCCCCCCCCCACAATAAGTCATACTGGCCTGTAGGTCCCAAGTTGTGGGGTGAAACTGTGGCACCCTCGGCCTTGCTGGGCAAATGGCTGTGAGTACTTGGGGGCCAGATGCCCGATGTGCTCTGCTCCGGGGTCAGAGCTGGGGTAGTCTCAGGGTAAGGAAAAAAAGAAGGACAGAGGCCAGTGGCGCTCTGCCCAGTTGCCAGCTCTTCCGCTGGGGCAGCCTGTAGAAAGTCAGGCTCAGGGGAAGGAAACAAGGGAGGACAGAGGCCAGCGGCGCTCTGCCCAGTTGCCAGCTCTTCTGCTGGGGGGTCAGGGAACAAAGGAGTTGACTGGGGAGGAGAAATATCACTTACCTCCCCCTGGTACTCCGGCTGCTGCTGGGGGAGGTCAATGCTCTCCACTTTCTGTAACTCCAACTCTAGTTGGGGATCTGGGCCGGTTGCCCAGCATCCCTGTAGGGCCGGTGGAGAGATCTCGGTCCCATCTCCACCTGCCTGCAGGGGGTCCTCCCAGGACCAGTCTATGAGGACCTCTACCTCGGGTACCTCTGGTTGCTGTTGGGGAGGGAGACCGGTTGTCTCTTCCTCCAATAACACATTCTGCCGCTGGGGAGTGAGACCGACTGTCTCCCCTCCCTGTAAAACATACTGCCGCTGGGTTCTGGGCCGGGTGCCCAGCATCCCTGTAGGGCCGGTAGAGAGACCTCGGTCCCATCTCCACCGGCCACCTCGGTTTCTTCCTCGTCCCACTCTACCTGTGGCTGGAGTTTATCCCAACGTGCCCACTGGCCTTCCCTCAGCGCCCTGTGTTGTAGGTTCCGGGTCACCATGTCCCACATGAACCGCACGTATTTCTCCTCTGGATTGGGTCCGTAAAACTTCAGGTGCAACCCTACCATCGTGCCAAACTCTAGTACGGAGTAGCTATACGCCATGCTTGCTGTAGCCACTGCTGGTTCCATTATGTTGCTGAAGATAGGGACGCTGCACAACTCCACACGTTACCGGTGTCTCTGAGCTGCTTCTCCTCGCACTAGGACGCCATCCCACCGCTTGCCACCAATTGTAACGGACCGTTTCAGCAGACAAGTGGTTAAAATCCGTTTAGGCGATATGCCCCTTTCTGAGAGACAGGCACAGCTACTGCAGAACACCAAACTCCAGAACTGGATACAAAATAGCACTCCAAACTGGAACCTCACGAATAGCTGCTAGCAGACGAAAAGGAAAAGCAGACCACTGCTTGACCCTCAACACGGAGCCTTGTCTCGTCCTTGGGGGGATTCACTGTATGCTGTTGGAGATTGATTGCTAGGAGTGTAAGCTGATGTCGGCTTTTCCTGTTCGTCTGCTAGCAGCTATTCGTATTCCTATACACCTTATTTTGGTCAGGCATTTCAGGTTTACATTCGCTAATCGGTTAATAGCTGACTACACTTATTGCTGTTTAATGATAGACTCCATGTTTTTAATATTTATAATAAAACAATTCAAAAGTTCAGAAATGTTGTTGTTTTTTTCACCATGGAAGGTGATTTACTAAAGGATCAGAGAACGTGAGTAAACTTGGGAAATTTTCCATGAGAATATATTCCACATAATATAATTTCTTAGCCCCTTCACATAACGTGTACATGAGCCTAGTAGGAACATGTACGGTAAGGTATAAGGGTTGTGCCCACACACCTCAACTTTGTGTACCTGCGATTACAATTATTGCACATGAAATTTCAGACAACTATAAAAATATATAGACAAATATTGACTACTATACAAGATAGTAACCGTTTATCCAGGAGCTTACTTAGTAGTGTGAGTGAAGTAAAATAAATAGAAAATTCATCAATTTAACTGAGAAGTGAAAAAGTAGTAAGAAAATAGTGATTTAGAGTGCAGATTATGTGACGTCCTATGATATATTGGATTTAACCCTTTAATTGGATTAACCCTTAATCGTCTGACTTATTTGTGTAATACCCAGATATGTGGGACCCAAATGGGTAGAGAAAAATATGTAAAGAAAAATAAAATAAAGTGAAATTTCAATACTTAATTAGAAAAAAATTAATAAGAATAGGTATCAGTTAGGAGGATACAGTAACCAAATGGTTAAATTGTGTTCACACAGTATCCCATATCTTCTATTCCAGCAAATGGGTTTAGAATGAATAAGCTTAATATAGTGAACTATTCTGAATTAGGCAATATAAATATATCGCTGAAAACAACTGTAGGTAGTAAAATATTGTTTAATAAAAATATAGTTTTTTAAAAATAATCAAATATTCAAAAATGAAGTTAATAGCTCATCCACAATATTGGTACCAGTCTATTTTGGGTAAAAATTGTAAGTCCACCTTGTTAAAAAGTATGGATGGATCCGGATGCTGTTTGAGATCCTCTTGCCCAGATCCTCGTTGCCGGTGAGGACGGCGTGCGTTCCACAGTGCGTTCCACCTCGAGCCTCACTTCGGGGGAACAGCACTGTTCTCGCGGCGGTGATAGTAGTGCGCCTGGGATCCGGGATAGGTGAATTCTTCTATGGAGGTACCCTGACCGGATAGTGCGGATGTTCCTTGCTGTTCTGACTGTCTAACGCGTTTCGTAGAGAGTGGCTCTACTTCATCAGAGACGTATAAGACACCCTCTACATGGGGGTGTTTAAGTACCTTACAGTTGTTAGTGATTGGAAAATTGAACAATTGAGAAATTGACAAATTAAAAGATCAAAGTACTTTTTTTCTTCAGTACTTGTTCAGTGCAATACATAGGACTGTTCAATGTGATTTTATATAATGAAAAAGAATTAAAAAATTATTAAAAAATTTATTAAATAAATAAGATGAAAGAGTAATGTGAAACATTCCTTCATTTGTTGTGTCTTATTTCTTCTATGTAATTAACATGATTATGGCTGACATTAACACTAGGCATGCATTTATAACATTCTTTTCACTTATTGTGTCATGTTTTTATATAATAAAAATTAGGCATAATAAAAATAATAATAAAAAAATAAGCATAAATAAGTCTAAGAGACATTATATAAAGCAGAAGTGATGAGTTAAACTAAAGATGAATGCAAATCGAAATTTAAAGCAAGACAAAATTTAAAACAGAATTTGAAACGGAAAACCGCTTTAGATGAGAAATATAATAATAAATAATAATAAATCAAAGGAATCTTCCATAAATCCAAAAATTGTTATATAGATAAAATTAGATTACAATTGAATTAACGTATGGATTAAATTGAGTGTATTGCATGAATCAAATTTATGTAAAATTTTGGTTCATTATCAGATGATATTATTTTCAATCGTGGATACATAAGTGTCTGTTTGGGTGTTTGTGCAGAAATGTGTGATAATCTTGTGAACAAAGGGGTAATTATGGGTCAATGAAATATATATTGGAAGACAGAGAACCTCTTCATTAGATAGTTACATTATATATTTCTCTGACAATGTGAGCAGGAAACTTATCGTTCGTCTACATTGTATATATACAGTGTGAACATTTTGACGAGATCTGACACCCTGGAACGAGACACAATCATCAATTTAGAGAACGATTATCATAGTCATACAGTAGGCTTAAAATCAATTAATTGGGAGACATCATTTAGTGCACCAACTATTTAAAATATATAGTGATATACCTAAAAATGATCATAACAGTATATGCTGTAAGATATGTAAAAAATCATATAAGTTAGAAAATTAAACCAATATCTATTAAGAAGTGATATAAGAACCCAAACTAAAAAATCAATTAAAAAGTTAATTAATTAATTAATTAATTAATTAGAAAAATTAATCAAAAAATTAAAATACTAGAAAATTAATTAGATTAGCAGATATGCATTAGAGGGACTTCCTCTATATTAGAATTCTTCTTAAATCATATATACATGTAGTGGAAACAGAAACAGAAAATATTTAGGTTATGTTGGACCTCAACTAAAAAATATATAAAAAATATATTAAAAATATTAAAAAATATTAAAAATATTAAAAAATATTAGTAGAGATCCTGAGGAGGAATGTTAGTAAAAAGAGTCGATGGTCATAAAAAATGGTCATAAAAATCATAAAAAGGCATTGAGCTCAAAATCTACGTTTAGGCCATGTGGAACCAGAGTATTGAGAGTGAAAATCCATTTTGCCTCAGTTTGATCTAAATTAGTGTCTATACTTCCTCCTCTCCAGTGAACATCGACCTTTTCAATGGGTAAAAATATCAGTCCTGCTGGGTTAGCTCCATGTATTTCTTTAAAATGTTTTGAGAGGTTGTGAGTTATCAGACCTTTCTTGATGTTACGTATGTGCTCCGCTATTCTGACTTTTAAGGCTCTCTTGGTGCGTCCTATGTATTGTTTGTTACAGGGACACATGATGAGGTATATGACACCTGAAGTGTTACAGTTCATCTCAGTATTTATCTGGTATTCTTTTTTGTCCTTTTGCGATGTGAATTTGGTTCTTCTTGTTTCCATCGTGGGGTTATTCTTGCACCCAGCACATTTTTGGCACCTTACGAAAACCTCTCAAATCTGTGTTCTCTCTTCTTGTAGCTTCGGACCTAGTCGTAGGGGCTAGCAGCAGTTTGAGATTAGGAGCTCTTGTGAATATAATCTGTGGTTTTGCTTCAATGAATTGTGTTAAACTTGGGTCACTTCTTAGTATTCCCCAGTGTTTCTTCAGAATTTTTTGGATGATTTGTGATTGATTACTGTATTTGGTAATAAATGCTGGAGTGTTGTGGGAGGATTGTGTTGCTCTAGTTTTCTTCTGTAGAGTATCTTCTCGTGGTATAGTCAATGTTTTTTCTAAGGCCTCCCCCAGTAGTGTCTCGGGGTATCCTTTCTGGATAAATCTCTCTTTCATTTCTTCTAGTTGTTCCTTACATGTCTCCAGTTTTGAACAATTACGTCTAATCCTCCTAAACCGGTTCTGGGGAATGTTTCTCAGCCATGCTGGTCTATGGTGGCTGTCAAATGGGATGAAGCTGTTACAGTCCACATTCTTCTTAAACGTCTTTGTATGTATTTCATTTTCTTCCACATATATGTTTAAGTCCAAAAATTAAATTTTTTCTTTGGATTGTGCAAAGGTGAACTTGAGATGGTACGGATTATTGTTCAAATATGTTTTAAATTCTTCTAAAGATTCTAGGTCACCTTTCCATATAAAGAAACAGTCATCAATGTATCTCCGCCACAGGAACAGTTTTGCGCCAAAGGGGCAGTGGTCCCAAATAAATTCGTCTTCCCACTTGCCCATGAAGAGATTAGCGTAACTTGGCGCAAAACGTGTTCCCATGGCGGTTCCCTCTATCTGTAGATAAAACATGCCTTCTGACCAAAAGTAGTTGTGTGTCAGGATGAATGCTATGCATTGTATTAGAAAGTCTATCTGGTCATTCCTTAGTTCAGAGTATACTGCGAGGGAATATTGGATGGCTTCACAGCCCTGTAGGTGCTCGATGACCGTGTATAACTAATGACTAATGACAGCTGTAACTAATATCATATCTTCCTCCCATTTAAAATCTGATAGTTGATTAAGAATCTGTGTGGAATCTTTGAGATATGATCTGAGACATGTGACCAAACCTTGTAGATAATGGTCCACATATTCTGATAAATTGGATGTGAGAGACCCAATCCCAGAAATGATTGGTCTTCCAGGTGGTTTCTGTAGTTTCTTATGGATTTTGGGTAAGTGGTAGAACACTGGTACTCTTGGAAACTTTATGCACATGTATTTAAATTCTCTCTCATTGATGATCCCTCTCTCTTTACCATATTCTAGTAATTCTCTAATTTCTTCCATATATTGTGAGGTAGGATCTTCTACAATTCTTTGGTAAGTTGAGGCATCTCCTAGTAGTCTGAGATTTTCTTCTAGATAGTCTTTCGTGTCCAAGATGACTACTCCACCGCCTTTGTCTGCTGGTTTTATGGTTATTTCTTCTGACTTCATAAGTTCTTTCATAGATTTTCTTTCTTTCTTATTCAGATTATCCATTGTTATCTTGTTGGTTAGTTTGGTTCTCAAGTCTTTTTCCACCATTTTTTCAAATGTTCTTATAGAATCGGTTTTCACATACTGTGGATAAAAGGTGGATCTTGGATGTAAATCCGTCTGAGTGTATTCTTGTTCTTCTTTTTGTGTAGTAAAATCTTTCTCCATAAAAAATTTTTTGACACATACTTTCCGTATGAATTTGTGTAGATCAATAAAAGCATTAAAATTTGAATTTTTCGAGGTAGGTGCAAATTTCAGACCTTTCTGTAACAGGGATAATTCTTCTGTATTTAAAATTCGACTTGATAGATTAAAAATGTTTACTTCTTCCTTTTCTGTGATATTAGGTCTTCTATTTGTTCTATGCCTTCTTCTATGTCTCTTAATGTTCGCTTTCTTCGTAATTGTGGTGATGGGAAATCTTACATTGAGAACCTCCTGGGGGGTACTCTCCCCCTTTTCTCTAAAAAATCGTTCTCTGTATTGGTGCTGTGTTGTGGTTTTTCGGTTAGTGGATTCGAAACCGGTGGAGATGGTCTGTCTTGAGATTTTGTTCTTCTATGTTCCAAGGTTGTGGTGATTGTGTTCATTTTTGTAGGGGACTTTGGCTGGATTTTCCTCTCATAATATGTTTCCGGAGTCTGAATCATTTCAGTCCGTCTTGTTGGATTGTTGGTTAAGAGAAACAAAAAGAAAGAAAATTTTAAGAGACCAAGCAGACTACAAAGCACAAATTCAAAGAAATTGGAAGAGTGAGAACAAATCACGCTACCAATCACCTATACGTGAAACAAGAAGATCGAATTTTAAGCCACAGCAATACAAAACATATAAAGACGCTCTCACTTCTCATCAAACACCAAAGAGGACATATCAACAGCATCATACAGATACCAGATCGACATACCAAAGAAGGCATGATAACCCGAATAATAGATACCAGCAAAGCAACAAGCAAAGAAACACAGGTTACACCAACTATCAAAATGGTAATACCTACCAAAAAAGATTTGACAACTCCAATGAAAGATACCATAACACAAAAAGGGAAACAACACATCATCAAGACAAAAGAAGAACCAACAATCCAACAAGACGGACTGAAATGATTCAGACTCCGGAAACATATTATGAGAGGAAAATCCAGCCAAAGTCCCCTACAAAAATGAACACAATCACCACAACCTTGGAACACAGAAGAACAAAATCTCAAGACAGACCATCTCCACCGGTTTCGAATCCACTAACCGAAAAACCACAACACAGCACCAATACAGAGAACGATTTTTTAGAGAAAAGGGGGAGAGTACCCCCCAGGAGATTCTCAATGGAAGATTTCCCATCACCACAATTACGAAGAAAGCGAACATTAAGAGACATAGAAGAAGGCATAGAACAAATAGAAGACCTAATATCACAGAAAAGGAAGAAGTAAACATTTTTAATCTATCAAGTCGAATTTTAAATACAGAAGAATTATCCCTGTTACAGAAAGGTCTGAAATTTGCACCTACCTCGAAAAATTCACATTTTAATGCTTTTATTGATCTACACAAATTCATACGGAAAGTATGTGTCAAAAAAATTTTTATGGAGAAAGATTTTACTACACAAAAAGAAGAACAAGAATACACACAGACGGATTTACATCCAAGATCCACCTTTTATCCACAGTATGTGAAAACCGATTCTATAAGAACATTTGAAAAAATGGTGGAAAAAGACTTGAGAACCAAACTAACCAACAAGATAACAAGGGATAATCTGAATAAGAAAGAAAGAAAATCTATGAAAGAACTTATGAAGTCAGAAGAAATAACCATAAAACCAGCAGACAAAGGCGGTGGAGTAGTCATCTTGGACACGAAAGACTATCTAGAAGAAAATCTCAGACTACTAGGAGATGCCTCAACTTACCAAAGAATTGTAGAAGATCCTACCTCACAATATATGGAAGAAATTAGAGAATTACTAGAATATGGTAAAGAGAGAGGGATCATCAATGAGAGAGAATTTAAATACATGTGCATAAAGTTTCCAAGAGTACCAGTGTTCTACCACTTACCCAAAATCCATAAGAAACTACAGAAACCACCTGGAAGACCAATCATTTCTGGGATTGGGTCTCTCACATCCAATTTATCAGAATATGTGGACCATTATCTACAAGGTTTGGTCACATGTCTCAGATCATATCTCAAAGATTCCACACAGATTCTTAATCAACTATCAGATTTTAAATGGGAGGAAGATATGATATTAGTTACAGCTGTCATTAGTCATTAGTTATACACGGTCATCGAGCACCTACAGGGCTGTGAAGCCATCCAATATTCCCTCGCAGTATACTCTGAACTAAGGAATGACCAGATAGACTTTCTAATACAATGCATAGCATTCATCCTGACACACAACTACTTTTGGTCAGAAGGCATGTTTTATCTACAGATAGAGGGAACCGCCATGGGAACACGTTTTGCGCCAAGTTACGCTAATCTCTTCATGGGCAAGTGGGAAGATGAATTTATATGGGACCACTGCCCCTTTGGCGCAAAACTGTTCCTGTGGCGGAGATACATTGATGACTGTTTCTTTATATGGAAAGGTGACCTAGAATCTTTAGAAGAATTTAAAACATATTTGAACAATAATCCGTACCATCTCAAGTTCACCTTTGCACAATCCAAAGAAAAAATTGAATTTTTGGACTTAAACATATATGTGGAAGAAAATGAAATACATACAAAGATGTTTAAGAAGAATGTGGACTGTAACAGCTTCATCCTGTTTGACAGCCACCATAGACCAGCATGGCTGAGAAACATTCCCCAGAACCGGTTTAGGAGGATTAGACGTAATTGTTCAAAACTGGAGACATGTAAGGAACAACTAGAAGAAATGAAAGAGAGATTTATCCAGAAAGGATACCCCGAGACACTACTGGGGGAGGCCTTAGAAAAAACATTGACTATACCACGAGAAGATACTCTACAGAAGAAAACTAGATCAACACAATCCTCCCACAACACTCCAGCATTTATTACCAAATACAGTAATCAATCACAAATCATCCAAAAAATTCTGAAGAAACACTGGGGAATACTAAGAAGTGACCCAAGTTTAACACAATTCATTGAAGCAAAACCACAGATTATATTCACAAGAGCTCCTAATCTCAAACTGCTGCTAGCCCCTACGACTAGGTCCGAAGCTACAAGAAGAGAGAACACAGATTTGAGAGGTTTTCGTAAGGTGCCAAAAATGTGCTGGGTGCAAGAATAACCCCACGATGGAAACAAGAAGAACCAAATTCACATCGCAAAAGGACAAAAAAGAATACCAGATAAATACTGAGATGAACTGTAACACTTCAGGTGTCATATACCTCATCATGTGTCCCTGTAACAAACAATACATATGACGCACCAAGAGACCCTTAAAAGTCAGAATAGCGGAGCACATACGTAACATCAAGAAAGGTCTGATAACTCACAACCTCTCAAAACATTTTAAAGAAATACATGGAGCTAACCCAGCAGGACTGATATTTTTACCCATTGAAAAGGTCGATGTTCACTGGAGAGGAGGAAGTATAGACACTAATTTAGATCAAACTGAGGCAAAATGGATTTTCACTCTCAATACTCTGGTTCCACATGGCCTAAACGTAGATTTTGAGCTCAATGCCTTTTTATGATTTTTATGACCATTTTTTATGACCATCGACTCTTTTTACTAACATTCCTCCTCAGGATCTCTACTAATATTTTTTAATATTTTTAATATTTTTTATATATTTTTTATATATTTTTTAGTTGAGGTCCAACATAACCTAAATATTTTCTGTTTCTGTTTCCACTACATGTATATATGATTTAAGAAGAATTCTAATACAGAGGAAGTCCCTCTAATGCATATCTGCTAATCTAATTAATTTTCTAGTATTTTAATTTTTTGATTAATTTTTCTAATTAATTAATTAATTAATTAACTTTTTAATTGATTTTTTAGTTTGGGGTTCTTATATCACTTCTTAATAGATATTGGTTTAATTTTCTAACTTATATGATATTTTACATATCTTACAGCATATACTGTTATGATCATTTTTAGGTATATCACTATATATTTTAAATAGTTGGTGCACTAAATGATGTCTCCCAATTAATTGATTTTAAGCCTACTGTATGACTATGATAATCGTTCTCTAAATTGATGATTGTGTCTCGTTCCAGGGTGTCAGATCTCGTCAAAATGTTCACACTGTATATATACAATGTAGACGAACGATAAGTTTCCTGCTCACATTGTCAGAGAAATATATAATGTAACTATCTAATGAAGAGGTTCTCTGTCTTCCAATATATATTTCATTGACCCATAATTACCCCTTTGTTCACAAGATTATCACACATTTCTGCACAAACACCCAAACAGACACTTATGTATCCACGATTGAAAATAATATCATCTGATAATGAACCAAAATTTTACATAAATTTGATTCATCCAATACACTCAATTTAATCCATACGTTAATTCAATTGTAATCTAATTTTATCTATATAACAATTTTTGGATTTATGGAAGATTCCTTTGATTTATTATTATTTATTATTATATTTCTCATCTAAAACGGTTTTCCGTTTCAAATTCTGTTTTAAATTTTGTCTTGCTTTAAATTTCGATTTGCATTCATCTTTAGTTTAACTCATCACTTCTGCTTTATATAATGTCTCTTAGACTTATTTATGCTTAATTTTTTATTATTATTTTTATTATGCCTAATTTTTATTATATAAAAACATGACACAATAAGTGAAAAGAATGTTATAAATGCATGCCTAGTGTTAATGTCAGCCATAATCATGTTAATTACATAGAAGAAATAAGACACAACAAATGAAGGAATGTTTCACATTACTCTTTCATCTTATTTATTTAATTAATTTTTTAATAATTTTTTAATTCTTTTTCATTATATAAAATCACATTGAACAGTCCTATGTATTGCACTGAACAAGTACTGAAGAAAAAAAGTACTTTGATCTTTTAATTTGTCAATTTGTCAATTGTTCAATTTTCCAATCACTAACAACTGTAAGGTACTTAAACACCCCCATGTAGAGGGTGTCTTATACGTCTCTGATGAAGTAGAGCCACTCTCTACGAAACGCGTTAGACAGCCAGAACAGCAAGGAACATCCGCACTATCCGGTCAGGGTACCTCCATAGAAGAATTCACCTATCCCGGATCCCAGGCGCACTACTATCACCGCCGCGAGAACAGTGCTGTTCCCCCGAAGTGAGGCTCGAGGTGGAACGCACTGTGGAACGCACGCCGTCCTCACCGGCAACGAGGATCTGGGCAAGAGGATCTCAAACAGCATCCGGATCCATCCATACTTTTTAACAAGGTGGACTTACAATTTTTACCCAAAATAGACTGGTACCAATATTGTGGATGAGCTATTAACTTCATTTTTTAATATTTGATTATTTTTAAAAAACTATATTTTTATTAAACAATATTTTACTACCTACAGTTGTTTTCAGCGATATATTTATATTGCCTAATTCAGAATAGTTCACTATATTAAGCTTATTCATTCTAAACCCATTTGCTGGAATAGAAGATATGGGATACTGTGTGAACACAATTTAACCATTTGGTTACTGTATCCTCCTAACTGATACCTATTCTTATTATTTTTTTCTAATTAAGTATTGAAATTTCACTTTATTTTATTTTTCTTTACATATTTTTCTCTACCCATTTGGGTCCCACATATCTGGGTATTACACAAATAAGTCAGACGATTAAGGGTTAATCCAACTAAAGGGTTAAATCCAATATATCATAGGACGTCACATAATCTGCACTCTAAATCACTATTTTCTTACTACTTTTTCACTTCTCAGTTAAATTGATGAATTTTCTATTTATTTTACTTCACTCACACTACTAAGTAAGCTCCTGGATAAACGGTTACTATCTTGTATAGTAGTCAATATTTGTCTATATACTCTTTCATAGGTTTTTTGGTGAAACCCTATATCTTTCCAGTTTCAGAGCTTTCCGTCTAACAGACTGACTCCCTCTTTTCTGTTTTCTATTTTAGTTAACAGTTGTGTTCCCAACTATAAAAATATGCTGATATACGTTGTGTGAGCTCCGCTAAGGTCGTGGTGGCCAGCTGATTACTGAGCACAGAGAGATGGGTACGTAATGTGTGTTTCCCTGTGTCTGTAGCAATTGGGCCTCTGTGTGTGTCTGTGTGATTTTCTCTGTGTGTTTCTGTGCTGTGTTGTTGCTCTGTGTGTGTGTGTGTGTGTGTATCTGTGTGTATGACTCTTCCTGTGTATTTCTGTGCTGCGTTGTGTTTCTATGTGTATGACTCTACCTGTGTATTTCTGTGCTGCATTGTCTTTCTGTGTGAATGACTCTCCCTGTGTATTTCTGTGCTGCGTTGTGTTTCTGTGTGAATGACTCTCCCTGTGTGTTTCGGTGCTGCACTGTCTGTGTGTGTGACTCTCCCTGTGTGTTTCTGTGCTACGTTGTGTCTGTGTCTGTGTGTGTGACTCTCCCTGTGTGTTTCTGTGCTGTGTTGTGTGTGTGTGTGTGTGTGTGACTCTCCCTTTGTGTTTCTGTGCTGCATTGTGTGTGTGTGTGTGACTCTCCCTGTGTGTTTCTGTGCTGCGTTGTGTGTGTGACTCTCCCTGTGTGTTTCTGTGCTACGTTGTGCCTGTGTCTGTGTGTGTGACTCTCCCTGTGTGTTTCTGTGCTGTGTTGTGTGTGTGTGTGACTCTCCCTTTGTGTTTCTGTGCTGCGTTGTGTGTGTGTGTGACTCTCCCTGTGTGTTTCTGTGCTACGTTGTGCCTGTGTCTGTGTGTGTGACTCTCCCTGTGTGTTTCTGTGCTGCGTTGTGTGTGTATGACTCTCCCTGTGTGTTTCTGTGCTGTGTTGTGTTTCTGTGTGTGTGACTCTGCCTGTGTGTTTCTGTGCTGTGTTGTGTCTCTGTGCGTGTGACTCTCCCTGTGTGTGGCTGTTTATGCCTATGTGTAAGTCAAACCCTGTAGAAATTCAATAGTTGAAGAGCAATATAATAAAATTGGGTGAACTTTAGATATAAAGCAATATGACAACCTATGGCAGGCAATACAGATATGGATCGATGTTAGAGGAATATATATAGGGGTCATCATTACAAATTATTGAGACATACCAAATATGACAACACCTGTGATAGGGGGCAGCGTATAGCTGTAATATAAAGAGAGCATATAGTGACAATAAATACATTATGAGTAAGGCAGTCCAGATCTATTAACCCTTCATTTCCATTCTAGATTTCCAAAAATAATTCACCCCCAAAAAAGTGTTTTTTCTGAATACATTTCTCAGTTTAGAACTAGACTGTAGGACAATCCAGGAATGGGCTACTGGGGATAAACTAACAAATATGCAGCTGAATACAATGGCGTTATCACTGGAATATTTCCAAACTAAAGAGACGGCTTGAACCAAGCAGAAACTCAGGAAAAGAACTAGAAGCCGAGCCATCGTTCTGGCAGCTCTGATATGGACCTGCAGCTTAGGCTGATTAAATCCAGAGTCACGCTGTTTAATTCGAAGGACATGTCTCAAAAGTGAGATTATTGTATATCCGAGGCACAGGTTGGATAGTATAATGGGAAGGAAACACCCCAGAGAGGCAGCTGCCAGCAGAAGGTTAGCGTTTATAAATGTCTGATAGATTGTATTGCTCCAAACAGATGAATAGGTTGTTAAATTCCCATTTGTTTCGGATTCCATTTCCAGATCAGTAAACCAGATAAATGGGACCGATATGAAAAAGCATCCCACTGCTGACACCAACATGAGCTTTGGCAAAATTGTTGAGATATTGTCTTTTAACCAAATAAAAAAACGGTACCTGAAATTGCCGATGCTGGTAACATAGTTGACACAGAGCCAGGCATTAAGCCAAATATTGGAGTATATCAAAAAATTGGAAAGAAACAAGGAGGTAATAAGTAGAGCTTTGATGGATGTAAAATCAGTGTAGACAGTAAATAAAGTACTTTGCACAGTCACTACACATTGCAAGAGAATATTTACCAGCCCCATGGAACCATAGATCAGGTCAGATGGATGCAGAAATGCACCTTTTTTCCAGTCTTGTAAATTAAGAACCACAATAATTGTATTGAAAGTGATGCCAATCAGACTCAACACAAAAATTACAATTAAGGTGATCATCATTTTCATATAAACCATGTTCCCGGCTCGGAGCTCACACCAGCAGCGGATGCTTGGTTTGTAAAGTGAACGATGGTTTGAGGGTGAGTTAAAAGTCCAGGAATTTATACCATTGCTTGACGTCTAATGCATTCAAATGACTTGCAGTTTGTTTGTTTTTCTGCTATGACTAATGATGTGCAAAGTAATGTCCCTTCCTTTCTGGGTGAAGTCTGATTGCTAATGCACAACGTGGGTTATTATTACAGTTCCATTACTAGCCTTCTATTAAGGCAAAATTGTAATATTATCATGGGTTATTATTACAGCTCCATTACTAGCCTTCTATTAAGGCAAAATTGTAATATTATCATGGGTTATTATTACAGCTCCATTACTAGCCTTCTATTAAGGCAAAATTGTAATATTATCATGGGTTATTATTACAGCTCCATTACTAGCCTTCTATTAGGGCAATATTGTAATATTATCATGGGTTATTATTACAGCTCCATTACTAGCCTTCTATTAGGGTAATATTGTAATATTATCATGGGTTATTATTACAGCTCCATTACTAGTCTTCTATTAGGGTAATATTGTAATATTATCATGGGTTATTATTACAGCTCCATTACTAGTCTGCTATTAGGGCAATATTGTAATATTATCATGGGATATAATTACAGCTCCATTACTAGCCTTCTATTAGGGCAATATTGTAATATTATCATGGGTTATTATTACAGCTCCATTACTAGCCTTCTATTAGGGCAATATTGTAATATTATCATGGGTTATTATTACAGCTCCATTGCTAGCCTTCTATTAGGGTAATATTGTAATATTATCATGGGTTATTATTACAGCTCCATTACTAGCCTTCTATTAGGGCAATATTGTAATATTATCATGGGTTATCATTACAGCTCCATTACTAGCCTTCTATTAGGGTAATATTGTAATATTATCATGGGTTATCATTACAGCTCCATTACTAGCCTTCTATTAGGGCAATATTGTAATATTATCATGGGTTATTATTACAGCTCCATTGCTAGCCTTCTATTAGGGTAATATTGTAATATTATCATGGGTTATTAGTACAGCTCCATTACTAGCCTTCTATTAGGGCAATATTGTAATATTATCATGGGTTATTATTACAGCTCCATTACTAACCTTCTATTAGGGCAATATTGTAATATTATCATGGGTTATCATTACAGCTCCATTACTAGCCTTCTATTAGGGTAATATTGTAATATTATCATGGGTTATTATTACAGCTCCATTAATAGCCTTCTATTAGGGTAATATTGTAATATTATCATGGGTTATTATTACAGCTCCATTACTAGCCTTCTATTAGGGCAATATTGTAATATTATCATGGGTTATTATTACAGCTCCATTACTAGCCTTCTATTAAGGCAAAATTGTAATATTATCATGGGTTATTATTACAGCTCCATTACTAGCCTTCTATTAGGGCAATATTGTAATATTATCATGGGTTATTATTACAGCTCCATTACTAGCCTTCTATTAAGGCAAAATTGTAATATTATCATGGGTTATTATTACAGCTCCATTACTAGCCTTCTATTAGGACAATATTGTAATATTATCATGGGTTATTATTACAGCTCCATTACTAGCCTTCTATTAGGGCAATATTGTAATATTATCATGGGTTATTATTACAGCTCCATTACTAGCCTTCTATTAGGGCAATATTGTAATATTATCATGGGTTATTATTACAGTTCCATTACTAGCCTTCTATTAGGACAATATTGTAATATTATCATGGGTTATTATTACAGCTCCATTACTAGCCTTCTATTAGGGTAATATTGTAATATTATCATGGGTTATTATTACAGCTCCATTACTAGCCTTCTATTAGGGCAATATTGTAATATTATCATGGGTTATCATTACAGCTCCATTACTAACCTTCTATTAGGGCAATATTGTAATATTATCATGGGTTATCATTACAGCTCCATTACTAGCCTTCTATTAGGACAATATTGTAATATTATCATGGGTTATTATTACAGCTCCATTACTAGCCTTCTATTAGGACAATATTGTAATATTATCATGGGTTATTATTACAGCTCCATTACTAGCCTTCTATTAGGACAATATTGTAATATTATCATGGGTTATTATTACAGCTCCATTACTAGCCTTCTATTAGGACAATATTGTAATATTATCATGGGTTATTATTACAGCTCCATTACTAGCCTTCAATTAGGACAATATTGTAATATTATCATGGGTTATTATTACAGCCCCATTACTAGCCTTCTATTAGGGCAATATTGTAATATTATCATGGGTTATTATTACAGCTCCATTACTAGCCTTCTATTAGGACAATATTGTAATATTATCATGGGTTATTATTACAGCTCCATTACTAGCCTTCTATTAGGGTAATATTGTAATATTATCATGGGTTATTATTACAGCTCCATTACTAGCCTTCTATTAGGGCAATATTGTAATATTATCATGGGTTATTATTACAGCTCCATTACTAGCCTTCTATTAGGGTAATATTGTAATATTATCATGGGTTATTATTACAGCTCCATTACTAGCCTTCTATTAGGGCAATATTGTAATATTATCATGGGTTATTATTACAGCTCCATTACTAGCCTTCTATTAGGGTAATATTGTAATATTATCATGGGTTATCATTACAGCTCCATTACTAGCCTTCTATTAGGGTAATATTGTAATATTATCATGGGTTATTATTACAGCTCCATTACTAACCTTCTATTAGGGTAATATTGTAATATTATCATGGGTTATCATTACAGCTCCATTACTAGCCTTCTATTAGGGCAATATTGTAATATTATCATGGGTTATTATTACAGCTCCATTACTAGCCTTCTATTAGGACAATATTGTAATATTATCATGGGTTATTATTACAGCTCCATTACTATCCTTCTATTAGGACAATATTGTAATATTATCATGGGTTATTATTACAGCTTCATTACTAGCCTTCTATTAGGTCAATATTGTAATATTATCATGGGTTATTATTACAGCTCCATTACTAGCCTTCTATTAGGGTAATATTGTAATATTATCATGGCTTATTATTACAGCTCCATTACTAGCCTTCTATTAGGGCAAAATTGTAATATTATCGTGGGTTATTATTACCGCTCCATTACTAGCCTTCTATTAGGACAATATTGTAATATTATCATCGGTTATTATTACAGCTCCATTACTAGCCTTCTATTAGGACAATATTGTAATATTATCATGGGTTATTATTACAGCTCCATTACTAGCCTTCAATTAGGACAATATTGTAATATTATCATGGGTTATTATTACAGCCCCATTACTAGCCTTCTATTAGGGTAATATTGTAATATTATCATGGGTTATTATTACAGCTCCATTACTAGCCTTCTATTAGGGCAAAATTGTAATATTATCATGGGTTATTATTACAGCTCCATTACTAGCCTTATATTAGGGTAATATTGTAATATTATCATGGGTTATTATTACAGCTCCATTACTAGCCTTCTATTAGGGCAAAATTGTAATATTATCATGGGTTATTATTACAGCCCCATTACTAGCCTTCTATTAGGGTAATATTGTAATATTATCATGGGTTATTATTACAGCCCCATTACTAGCCTTCTATTAGGGTAATATTGTAATATTATCATGGGTTATTATTACAGCTCCATTACTAGCCTTCTATTAGGGCAAAATTGTAATATTATCATGGGTTATTATTACAGCTCCATTACTAGCCTTCTATTAGGGTAATATTGTAATATTATCATGGGTTATTATTACAGCTCCATTACTAGTCTTCTATTAGGGTAATATTGTAATATTATCATGGGTTATTATTACAGCTCCATTACTAGTCTGCTATTAGGGCAATATTGTAATATTATCATGGGTTATTATTACAGCTCCATTACTAGCCTTCTATTAGGGCAATATTGTAATATTATCATGGGTTATTATTACAGCTCCATTACTAGCCTTCTATTAGGACAATATTGTAATATTATCATGGGTTATCATTACAGCTCCATTACTAGCCTTCTATTATGGCAATATTGTAATATTATCATGGGTTATCATTACAGCTCCATTACTAGCCTTCTATTAGGGCAATATTGTAATATTATCATGGGTTATTATTACAGCTCCATTACTAGTCTTCTATTAGGGTAATATTGTAATATTATCATGGGTTATTATTACAGCTCCATTACTAGTCTGCTATTAGGGCAATATTGTAATATTATCATGGGTTATTATTACAGCTCCATTACTAGCCTTCTATTAGGGCAATATTGTAATATTATCATGGGTTATTATTACAGCTCCATTACTAGCCTTCTATTAGGGTAATATTGTAATATTATCATGGGTTATTATTACAGCTCCATTACTAGCCTTCTATTAGGGTAATATTGTAATATTATCATGGGTTATTATTACAGCTCCATTACTAGCCTTCTATTAGGACAATATTGTAATATTATCATGGGTTATTATTACAGCTCCATTACTAGCCTTCTATTAGGGTAATATTGTAATATTATCATGGGTTATTATTACAGCTCCATTACTAGCCTTCTATTAGGGTAATATTGTAATATTATCATGGGTTATTATTACAGCTCCATTACTAGCCTTCTATTAGGGCAATATTGTAATATTATCATGGGTTATTATTACAGCTCCATTACTAGCCTTCTATTAGGACAATATTGTAATATTATCATGGGTTATTATTACAGCTCCATTACTAGCCTTCTATTAGGGTAATATTGTAATATTATCATGGGTTATTATTACAGCTCCATTACTAGCCTTCTATTAGGGTAATATTGTAATATTATCATGGGTTATTATTACAGCTCCATTACTAGTCTGCTATTAGGGCAATATTGTAATATTATCATATAAACCATATCAAAGGGAGCCAATGTGTGTGTTTTTTAATATATTTTCCGTTGTTTTACCTACATTTAAGGTTATTTCTTCAGACAGGTGACATTTGTGGTTTCACTTGGCATTTGTTTTTGGTGTTTACATTATGGAATTCTTCAGATATCACGGATCATGAAACGTCATGTCTTTTGGTTTGTTTCCTGAACCTCTCCATGCCATTGCACTTAATGTTACAGATCACCATTACATATCCTAGCTATATAATGTTATCTTATCTGCTAATGATGTATTCTAATCTTACACTTCACCTTGATTGATTGTTCCGATGATTTCATCCTGTGATTCCCTTTACTCACTGTTGGGGATAAAATCAGCCCGGGCCCTTTGTGGATGATGGATATTTGCCAACTCATTCAGAGCTCTGGAAATTAGAAATGAATAGCAGAGACATGTTCAATAACCAATTCAAATTCCTTTATTACGCAAGTTATATTTATACCCCATTTTCATGTTGGTGGGAGCTTTGAGCATTAATGACAGATAGTTTTTCACAAGTTATAAACAACTGTTTCTAGTTATAATCTTTCGTTATATAACGCATGCATATTTAATTAAGAACAGATATTTACAAATACCGATATATTGGACAATTAACAAGAACATTTCGAAATCAGTACTTTTCCCGTAACTAGGATTTTAGATAAATCCTATTTCCGAGAATCGGAGATAAAATACCAAATTTATTCTTGGTTCAAATTAACCCTTATATGAACAGCTAGGATAGATAGCAAAATGGATATTCGTATCCTACACTCACATCCCAATCGGCCACCTGCCGGTCAAGAAAAATGACCCAATCTGCTCATCTCCCAATGTCTCTACAAGTTAGCACTAAGTTAGTCTGAAACCCCTAAAATGACATATATCAGTGTGTTTAGACCTGCACAAATAATCAGGGTTCGTGTCTCACAAACTTTTATTTAAACACATATAAATAAACTAAATACAAAATATATTAGTAATTTACCATGTTACATGGATATAATGTTATCTAGAAATTCTGGACTTATTCTTTTGGTTAAAAATGTTTTTTTGGCAGAATTGACTGCTGTTACTTCAACCCTGAGTATATCAATGTATTTATTTTCCTCTAAAACTGTATTATATACAAATCATTTTTTAATGTAAGTCCATGGAATAAAAATCTTGGTGTTGCTTTTAGCTTGCTTAATACTAATCCAGGCCTAATATCACCGTACTACCAAACTAATACCATGGATGATTTGAATTTGCGTGTGTGCATGGGAGTATTCTATTAAAATGGGATAACTCTGCTCCGCTACTGCTCTACCCAGCTCCGAGTGAGAAGAGATGTAAGCAGCCATTATTGTGTCAATTCAGATACAGTGCCAGCCACCCAGAGACCCCACTTGTAGAGCCATTATTGGCCAGGGTTCTATAAGGCCTCAGCTGAGATTCTCTTGTTGAAACAGCAGAAGATGCATCAATAGCTTCCAGCCCGGAGCAGAATCTGATGTGAGACGCGGTCAAAGGAAAGAAAATAAATTAATGTAACACAAGCTGGTTTGTTAAGATGGACAATTAATTTCTCAGAAGCTTCTCAGAAAGTTTCACATCATTAACCACCAAGTTAATTACAACTCGTCTCCCACATTTCCAATTAGCACTATACCAAGCAACATGATATTCAGGGGTGGATATTAGGAATATTCATCAGGTTTCAATTACATAGTGGATGATTTTCCAGTCTTGATCTTGGTAAATTGTTTGTTTCTTGGAGAGAAGTCCAAGTAATGGGTAAAACGATCCCTAATCAGAAATGATCATCCACCGCACCTCATTCATTTGCTTTGTAGGGGGTCCACATGTAAAAACTCTTTATTTAGTATTAGTGTCATATTTACAAAACATCAATAAATTGGGTAGTTTTCCAGAAGATCTAAGCAATCTGCATATCCTTTAGACTTGGATTGGAGAGAATCAGAAGGATAGAATGTACAGGGGTGAAGGAATATGCTAGCATTAGATGTATATAAAACCAAAAAGAGCTTTGATGAAGATTTCCAAAGATGTAGCAAAAAAACTCCAAAAAGAAGACTGTATAAAACAACAGTAATCTTGTCATGATAGTTGAAACATTTCGATGAGATTCCAGGTTGGCGTTTCCAAATGTCCCATTGCTCCTCTTTATTCTACGAATGTGAAGTCTGAGGAACCACACAGAACAGACTGTAGTAATTGTCAAAATTAGTGATGGTACAATATTGTTACCAAATACAATGTATGCAAATATTGAACTGGATGGGCTTATGTGGAATGCTATGTTAGTGTAGATAATAGATGATGTGTTTATGAAGGATTCTTGATCATTTGCACCAATAAAGGCTATTAGGACCAGAAAGCTGCCACAAAGAGACACCAGTTCTACCAAAATAATTAGCCAGGGCAATATTACAGCTATGTGAATTTTAATCTGAGCCAGAAAATTTCCCCTGAAGTTTCTTATTTGAATAAAATAGAAGAAACACAGACAGGAGATTAGCCAGGAGCAAGATGTCGTACTGTACATGGCTACATAACTGAGAATAAACTGGAGGTAAAATGATTCTGAGGACTGAAGAAGTAGATTACCAATAAGTGTGATGATACTGGCCAAGTTGAAGATACTCAAGACGATTTTATTATTGCTGCTCATTTTTTTGTTTTTAAGAAAATCTAAGAGCATGACTGACCAGATGAGTACATTAAGAAGTATCCCTACACCACCCTGAGCACAACATATTGCTTTTATACGATAATTAATATCCATGATTAGGTAGATCCCTTGTAACATCTTGCTTTCAGGTCTAGTCTTATTCCAGAGAGAAACTCATTATAACTTAAGAGACCCTTATAAGAATGTTTTGATTTGAGGTCAAGTCCTTTTTCATGAAATTAGTTTTTTTTATCTCTTTAGAGATCCTTAGAGAGAATTCATCTTTGCCAATGATCTTTCAGTCTTTTGTTTGTGAAGTCCACGTGTAATGAGGAATTAGAATGAAGGTGCCAAGCAGATACGATCAGTCTTTCTCTGTCATTCCTTGCCTTTGTCTTTTATTGGACTAGTTTTGGCTGCATGCAAATGGGTAAGATCTAGATTTACAATGAGAAGGCATTCTACAGCTGGATTCAAATACAGGAAAATGTCTGCCTGTAATTAATCAAATCAGTTGTTCTCAAATATCAACAAACTCAGTTGAAAGTACTGATGTAACATTGTGTAAATATTTTTAATGGGAGCGTAAAACAATAGTTTTTTCAGGACTATAAGTTTTCTTTTGTCCACCCCTGGCATTGCTTGGGATCACCTCCAATCTAATGCTTCTCATACAATGGATTGTAAATAGCCATGCACGACCAAATGCTGTGCTCCTCCAATCAAATTCTGCTATAAGCAACATTTGATCCAGAAAAGAGTTTCACTCAGTTCTGGAGGAGGAAGTGCCTCTAGTGGCTGTCAGGCTGTCGGACACCAGAAGTGTATTCAACCTTGTAATGTAAACATTGCTGTATCTAGAAAACTACAGCGGTCTACACGAAAGGGTTAACATCCCTGCACCCAGACCACTTCATTGAGACACATCACTAAGATGAAGTGGTCTGGGTGACCTTAGTGGTCCTTTAATAACGTGGTCAATTTTCTGGCAAAATATTGCATTGATTTTGTATCTTTGTGACGTCAGTCACTTTTATATAAAATACCCTGTTCCTCCTACTTATCACTGACTTGGTCACATGGGAATGAGGGTGTGGTTCTGACTATGGCTGTGTACTAGGAAACGTGGTAAATATGGTCACATGGTGTGGGATCTTAATTATGCTAATCCTTAGAATAATAATGATTAATAACTCTAAGGATCATCAAAAATGGAATCAAACTTTTCTGGAATAAGAAATTATCTGGGATTTTATAAAATGTACTTTATAGAAGTTTGACATTTCTATTAGGCTAGTGCAAAGGCTGTGGAGTCAATATGACACCTACAATAATAAAATAAAACACAGCCAATGTATGGTTTTACTAGAACCATACAGGTCCTCCCTGTGCCCCTACCATGGGAATCCAGGGGACTGATAACCATCAACACCATATTGTGGGGATCTAATTTAATGATAAAGCGGGGGTGACCTTGTGTTATTCCCCGGCCCCACTGGTGCCTAGCGGTTGGGTGCTATGATTAAAATAAATGAAAGGGTACTTTGTTTTCAGGGAGCACTGGTGTAGGTCTTCTCTGTGCCCCCACCCATGGGCATTGGGAAGTTTATTTTGAAGAGCTGGGAGTGAACAGATCACAGGTAAGTTAAACTTTTTATTACAGGTACACTTTAATTAATTCTATATTGGAGATATGTACTATCGATCAAGAGAGACAATCAAAGAGAACTTTGTATATGAGCAATACGAAGTAGGAAATGGAATTCAATGTGAAATCATATTTAATACAGGAAGCCAGGAACACGCCATTGTCTCAGGAGCTGGCTTTTGACCAGAAGCACAAATACATAAGAATACCTGAAGAAACTAGAAGGGATATCCCTCATTAACTAACTGGTAGCTAATTGCATTTCCTCTCCGCCAGCTGTGTCTTCCACACATTTACTCACTCACTTAGAGCAGCCGCAGTTATTCCTTGAATTCTGCAAAATTAATTTTATTCTGTGACCAATTCAGCCATTAGGCAATTCATTGTCCAATATTCATTTTCAGACAAAGTTTACGGAAGCTGTATTTTTTTTTATTAATTATTTAAATGCACATATCCACCGATCTGCACACATTTGCCAAATTAACAATTCTTCCGACTACTACTGGTTTTTCATGTTTACTGATAAATAGTTTTTCTATGGAGCAAGTTCTTTAAACTAGATGACTGGTATGGACCAAGGTTAATTCCCTGTCCAGTTTGTTGCCAACATTCCAACAGTAAGTATGATAAAGTAAGACCCTGTTTGTTAGAGCAGTATTATTTAGGGGAGCAATGCAAATAAGATCATTGCATCTGTGCGTTTGATTGAACTGTCTGTACGTAGAACCCTTGGCAGTTGGCAGCCCTGACTTGCCCAAACCACCTGGCATGGACTTCTTATGCCCATCACACTCCGTAGGATTTTTAGTTGAATTGTTTGTCTTACAATGTAACAGAAACCATCCTGATTTGAATACTAAGTCATGGGATTTGCATTGTGAGGGGATTCATTTGTTTAGTGTAAAGACGATTTTTAAAATAGACATGAGAGAATGACAGAGAAAGAAAGTGTATGAAGTGATAAAAGAATCCGGTACAGGAAGAGCTTCGGTGCAAACAGAAGACCCCACATTTTATAGAACTTCCAATTCTACTTCAGTGGGATAGTGCGCTTTAGATAAAATAAGTCGGTGCGTTTGGCCTCTCTAAGTTTTAGTAAATACAATGTATAGATTTAATTCGATGTTAGATATATACAGTGAATAGAGGCTTTTTTGGAAGGCAGATAACAGAGGGGTCCACCTGCAAAAAATCATCTACCCGTCTAGACAAGATGTTTCAAAGTCTGTTATTTTTTCCATTTCTATATAAGCTAATAGCAGGCACATTGATGTAAGCAGTCCATTCATCGTCAAATGTCTCATAACATGTACTAAAACGTAAAATAAATCATACAAAACTCGGAAACGCTAAAGTTATATCATATTTTATATATTTCATATGCGCACTAAAACCCTATTTATGTATTTTATTTAAGATCAGAAGTTTTATCAATATCACTATTACATTATATGTGTCTTGGGCAGGGTATAGTAAATTCAGGTGTTTCTTGGGGGAGATAAAGGACAGATATGAAGCAGGTAAGACTAGGCCAAGCAACTTTCCATTAACAAATTTCATTTATTTTCCTATATGCTGATTGCTAGCTAAGTACTTGCTATATAAGAAATATGTCCTATATACACTGATTGGCCAACACATTAAAACCACCTGCCTAATATCGTGTAGGTCCCTCTTGTTCTGCCAAAACAGTTCTGATACATTGTGTCATGGACTCCACAAGACATGTAAATGTGTTCTGTGGTATCGGGCACCAAGACAGTAGCAGAAAATCCTTTAAGTCCTGCAAGTTACGAGATGGGGCTTCCATGGATAAACAATGCACCCCACCATCCACCTGATCTAAAGGAAAACTTAATTCATCAGATCAGGCAACCTTCTCCCATTGTTCCATGGTCCAGTTTCAATGCTTGCGTACTTTCAGTGGTAGACTGGGGTCATTATGGGCCCTCTGATCGATCTGTGGCTACACAGCCCCATACTCAGCAAACTGTGATGCACTGTGTATTCTGACACTTTACTATCGTGGCCAGCATTATGATTTCCAGCAATTTGAGCTACAGTAGATATTCTGTGGAGATTGGACTAGCCTTTGCTCCCCACATGCATCAATGAGTCTTGGGCAACCATGACCCTGACGTTGGTTGACCAGTTGACATTCCTTTCACCATTTCATGATAAAGTTTCTGTTTTAGAAAGGCTTGAATGTTTGAAATGCTTAAAGGACCACTCTAGTGCCAGGAAAACATACTCGTTTTCCTGGCACTATAGTGCCCTGAGGGTGCCCCCACCCTCAGGGACCCCCTCCCGCCCGGCTCTGGAAAGGGGAAACAGGGTAAAACGTACCTTTTTCCAGCGCTGGGCAGGGAGCTCTCTGCCTCCGATCCTCCTCCGTTCCGCCCCGTCGGCTGAATGCGCACGCGCGGCAAGAGCTGCGCGCACATTCAGCCGGTCACATAGGAAAGCATTCTCAATGCTTTCCTATGGACGCTTGCGTGCTCTCACTGTGATTTTCACAGTGAGAATCACGCAAGCGCCTCTAGCGGCTGTCAGTGAGACAGCCACTAGAGGCTTTGGGGGAAGGCTTAACCCATTTATAAACATAGCAGTTTCTCTGAAACTGCTATGTTTATAAAAAAAATGGGTTAACCCTAGCTGGACCTGGCACCCAGACCACTTCATTAAGCTGAAGTGGTCTGGGTGCCTAGAGTGGTCCTTTAATACTTATATGGCAACAAGATGTACTATTACACTGTATATATCCCTATATTATTGCTGCTAAGAAGTATCTGATATCAAGTCCGTACTCGGTCCGCTATACCGGAAGTGACGTCACCCGGAAGTAACGAATGCGTTCCAGGGTGGAACGCACGCTATCACCTGCGAGCGATTTCTTCATCTCCCGGCGGACATATAAGAAGAATCTATTTGGATTACAGTTATACATCCCCGAGGAAGTCCAAAGAAGGACGAAACGCGTTGGAGTTGTTTATTGGTTAATATGAACTTTTATTTTATTTTACTGTTGATGCTGTTTACCATTTCCTGCCGTGATTCGATTGGCTGATTTACGTGGATACCACCTTGGTGTGGAGACAGGCTGTCTTTTATTTGAAACATTGTAAGTGCAATATTTTTTAATAAATTGTAATCTTTTTTATACAATCTGCACTATCAATTTCTTCTTTTACTTTGAGTGGGCAAGAAGATTTGTCACTTTCTATCCAGAATGACATCGCTGGAGGTTCCTCACATCTCATTAATTCCCTAATACTAAGGGAGATGCGCCTGAATTCACTCTAATCTTATGTATATTTTTTAAGACTGAATACATCTACGATATCCAGTTTGTATTATTCTCATTATTATCACTTTGTGGTTTTTTTTTCCTTTTGGATTTTTCTTTTCCTTTTTTACTACTGTATTTTGAGTGTCTATAAGGGAACACCTTAAAAACCATAGGGACTCTGTGTAATATAGCACTGCAGTTGACTCTCTGTTTTTCTACAATTTTCATATCCCCTGGAGATATTACGGCAATGTTCTGCCAGCCTAGTTTTAAGACTTCTAGATGTCATACCTACAAACTGGAGTCCACAAGGGCACTTGTATATAACATTTCTGGTGTTGCAGGTAATAAAGTCATTCATATTATAAGTTTGTTTTGTAATGTGAGATGAGAATTGTGTGATTTTTAAAAAAAAAATTGTAATGATCCAGAACCTAATCCTGATTTCAGGTTGTCCAGAAATGACCAAATGGATGAAATCCAGATTCAGATGTTTAAAATCAGCCATTGCAAAAAAAAATAAAAACAACAAATAAAAGTATTTAGGAGTTAATGTGAATCTCATGTAACTATTGTACTAAAATATTTGAGTAAATCAGCAAAAATAGATAGATATGATAAAAGAGATAAGGAGATGAGTAACAGTGTGTATTAACAATCTGCTTCCAGCCAGTGAATAAAGGACATCAATGTAAAAATGTTATAGTTAGCAGGGAAGCCAATCTCCTGAATGATTTGCATGAGTTGGACGTCACACAATGGGTCAGATCCCGGAGCTCTTATATCCTCTGCAGTGAGCACTCTGTATCCAGCAACCACACAACATGTATCACACCCCAGACGGGACCATGCTTCCTGCTTATTGGAACGCTGTCTTAGTGATAGTTTTCCTGGTGAGTCTAATTGGCTTCACTTTGAATACAGTCATTATGGTGGTTAATTTCAAAGAATGGAAAAAGACTGTGGATCTGAAACCCGTTGATCAAATCCACATTGCGATGGGACTGGTAAATATTCTACTGCAGTGTATAATGACTGTACAAGGCGCTATGTTTGTTATTTCCCCCAATTTAATATACATTCAAGAAGTGCTTGTATCTCAGATTGTATTTTTGTCTTTTTTGTCTTTTATAAATATCTGGCTAAATGCCTGTCTCTGTGTATATTATGTTACCAGCCTCGCTAATTTCAGACACCATTTCTTTGTATGGCTGAAAAGTAACTTCTCAACAGTCTTTCCAAAATTTATTTTGGTGCTAGCCATGGGATTTGCTTCTCTAAGCATCCTATATATCTGGAATGTAAAACTGAAAATCCAATCGGACTCATATGGGAATATTACCAAGAACTCAATCGCTGTCAGCAAAATGGTTCTTATAAACGTTCCGCTTCAAATGACTTCATTAGTTGTGGGATCCTTACTCCCTTTCATTGTCTCCACCCTGTGCCTCGTTTACTCACTGACCTCCCTATTGAGACATGTCTGGAGAATAAAACATAATGACTCGGGGTTCAGTCACCCTAGTCTCCAGGCTCATATCAGAGCTGCCAGAACAATGACTCTGCTTCTCCTCCTGTATCTGAGTTATAGCGTTGCACAAATCTTTAGCTTGTTCTCCTTATTTAATGAAAATGATGTCCTCACATTGTTGTGCTGGTTCCTGACATTCTTCTTTCCAGCAGCCCATTCCTGCATTGTCATACAGTCAAGTTCCAAACTGAGGAAGGTCTTCCAAAGTAAAGGTGTGGATGTATTGGGAATGTCTAGAATGGAAGCCATTTAGAGTAGATCAAAATTTATATCATTAATGCCATTGCTAACGCTGCATTTTGACGCTGTCATTTTACCATTCGTGACTCTTTTACTGTCAATATAATGCCTGCTAAATATTGTGTACTCAGCTTGCACAAGAATGATTGTCTTTGGAAAAAGAAAACCTGTATATTATGCACCTGAAATTATATTTTCATTCCTACCCTTTTTGAAAAAAACCATCCTACTTTGTTATTGTGTTTTGACATCAGTACAACTCATTTGGAAGAACCTGGAGAAGAGATTAAATTAATGTCTCGGCTAATATTGCATCATTATATACAGGTTGTAAATATATTTCCTGCTCTGAATATTCTTATTAGTTTGTGTTTAATTTTATGTATCGTTATATATGGTCTGCATTAATTTAATTCATTAATAAGTCTTGTTTATCAACTAATATTTTGGTCTCAATGTCCTAGTGTTGTATAAGCTTTTCAAATCATTTAATATGTTGAATAAACATTTAAAATGTTTTTTTTATCATATAAAGCTAAAAAAATATATCATGTATAAAAGAATTTCACCAAAAAAATCTAAAAATTTAAGTGTTTATCTTTTTAAATAATATATGTGATGGACCGCTGGCACTCCGACTGAGTACCTCCACCAATCAATGCTCCTAGTGCTTGCCGAGGACTCCAAGCACTCCACCAGACACCATAAGCACTGCAGACCCAACTTCCAGTGATGCAGCTGCGCTGGGGTCTCGCTGCCCTTCACCCAACCTGGACCCAAGACCAGGATCCAGCTTTCAGTGGGTAGACCTCTCCTACTCCAGAGAGCATAGCAGGAATAAGCTCTTACAAGAGCTTATACACAAGGGGATTATTGTGATTATAGCAATCCCCAAGAGTGTAGTTATCCCATCCCCCAAACATGAGCCAAGACTTCATGAAGGGGTAAAGCAGGTATGTTTAATGCAAGCCAGCACTTACAATTTATACACACATTTAAACCCCCAACATCCTCATTTACATACAACAGGTTACATCGAGCACTATAGTACAAGGAAGGGTGGGGTCAGACAATAGCAAGGGCTGGTGGGAGATTGAGGAGGGACAGGGCAGCCAGTATAAACTGGTCTGGCAGTGTCCCTGGGACAACGCCTTGCTGGGGAAACAATAGGACAGGAAAAAGGGGGAGGGGAATAGGCACAGACAAGCAATACATTCAACATACTCCTCCTCTGTGTCTCTGGTACAGAAAAACACTAAATTTACAAACACCCCAAAAGTACCCCCGAGATCCATGGAAACCGCACAAGAGTCACATAGCCCTGATCTGGGTGACCAACATATCCAAAAATCACTCAGATCGATTCAGTGGTTTGTTTTTTTCATGGAAGTCACTTTTTAACATGTCTTTTTGAAGGGCTCCTAATCCTGGGGCAAGAGGCTGGCAAGCAGGCCCCTCCAAGTACCAGTGGCGAGGTTACTTTCACCACAATATGAAATCATTTTAATTGTTTATCCAAAATACTAAAATCTTTGGAAATCTTATCCAACAATATAGTAATTGAGGATTTTGTTTGGTAGTCTATAAGGCAATTTGGAATATTTTGCAATCCATAGAGTTTGGTACGTGATAGGATTAGGACGTTTTTAAATATTTGTTTATTCATAGATGTTAGTATCATTAAAGATGCTCCTAAATTATACAATGTCAGCAGTAAACACTATAGGATAAAAAAATGTAGACAAAATGGAAAAAATATTTTTTATAATCCCCCCAAAAACTGCATGTCACGTGCTTTGAAGACATAATATTGTTATAATAATTGTGTATTGTTTCTTAATAAATCTAAATTATAATACCTAGACTCATATATTCTTGTGCGTAGGTAGAGGGTAACTGTGTATGGGTATAACCCTGACCCTTGATAAACCCAACCTTTGTTTCCAATGAAAACACACCAGAGTTTGCTTTGGATTAAAATAGGCTTCAACTTCAACTTAATAACATAAAACACTATATACATAATTACTCAGTAAATAGATAAGTCACTGAGTACCACCTTGCCAACCAACCATAACTTAAGGGCAGATGCCCCCTTCCCCCCGTTCCAACCAGCACAAGGCCTTTTCTTAGGCATTCCATTGCGTAATGCTAACCACTAGCCGGTTAGTTGGCTCAGCGGGCATGTCCGTTATCCATCACTGTACCAGAGGTTAGGGGAGGGACAGCCCTACACATCAACTTTCTACGGACTGCTGGTCCAACCCCCGGTTGACAAGGGCCAAATGCCGCCACAAGACCCGCTGGTTTACCCCCTAAATCAGCAGGGCCACCCCAACACCACAGCCATGGCCTTCTCCAAAGCTTCCTGCAAAGCTAAATTAAATAAATCCAGCCCAATATCCATCAGGTGGACACCATCGCTAAGAAAATAAATCAAAGCATTATGCTTAAAGGTGCAATGATGCATCGTGAGACTCCTATTCCCTTCACAAAACATGAGACCCTCTTATTGAGCTTAATGCTGCCCTGTTCCAAAGACCTAGTCCCTAGTCCCCTGCCAGAAATTCAGAGAGAGCACCTCGGACCATATTAGAAACACCCTTGGAAATCAGAGCCAGAGGTCCACCAAATCCTACTAAATCTTCTCCCCCAGATCTCACACCGGAACAGTGCCAAGATCGTTTCCACCAGCATGTATTAAAATGATATCAGGAACACCGAGCAGGCCAGATAAACGGACCACTTAAGGCAACAGCTGCTCCCACCACATCCCCCGGGTACATAACCAATGGACTTCTGCTGGCGACAGGCCCAATTATAGTCCCCCGGGGTGAACTTGAGCCCGCAACTGTGCCCAATGGATGTACGAATGGCCGATAACCTACAGTCACTTTGCGGCACCTATAATGACAAAAGGGGAAACGGAATAAGTCCAGTTGGACGAACATATGATCGGAACCTCCCAGATTTCTATCTCCCAATCCTTTGGATAACCTCCTCAGCCAACCCTAGGCATGATGTCTCAGTAGCAGCCCATATGCGAAAGGAGTGTCCCCCAAACTCTGCCCTAGACAGCCTTAAAATCTCCAAGACCATGCGGAAAACCCTGATAAATTTAAACCAAGACAAAAAACTAGCATCCCCATGAAACAACAAAGGACCCTCGCCCCTCAGGCAAATCTCCCAGAAAGCATGAAGACATGCCGCAGGACAAACCATAGAGTTAGGGATGCTCCGTAATGTGACCCAAGTATCTCGTCCCAGAACATCCGTCTTAGACCTGTGTGGCGAAACCAACCTCGCCACTGGGCCCTGGAGAAGCCTGTTTGCTAGCCTCCTACCTACTGACTATGGCCCCTGGGTTATTTGGGGCATATTGTACTGTATATTGCTGCTACTGGCCCTTTTAACAGCATCTATGGACATATTGGGACTTTTGGGACTACTGTCCCTTTAAGACTGTGCTACATATTCTAGTGTACTGCCTGTAATATTATATGTGTATTTGTGTGTTAAGTTTAACCTGGGATATGTATGCAGCATTCATCTGATTGTTCGGTAGAATCACTCCATTCATTATATTGAGTGAAACTACCGAACAACCAGACCACCCAGGAATAAGTGTGCCTCCAATTACAGTTTGCAACAATGTTGCAAACGGGTAATTGGCAATCAGTGTAATGTATTCTTTGTCCTCTGGGTGGCCGCCATTCGGGAAACAAACACGTGGCGGCGGCCATCTTAAACTACCGAACAGCGGTGTTTTGCCGTCGAGTGTCTGGAACTAAAATCGGACACTTGACTAGGCAAACACCGCTGAGACCTCCATACTTCCAGAAATTCGTATAGAAACTACCGAATGACCCGCCGTTCGGTAGAAAGAACCCCACAAACAAGGGAATTCATTCAAACCCTCTCCATGCTCTATAACACAGGCAATTCGCCTGTTTTCATTCCCTTATTTGTGACCGACCGCAGGGCCAAAATGCATGGAACTGTTTTCGGATACTTTACCCATGCGGTCGGTCAAATCTTTGGAACCCCATATCTCACGAACCGTTCATCCGAATTACTTGAATTTTGAATATGTTGTCCCCCTGAATAAGAACTATCCAGCTGGATTTAAAGGTGTACCCCCTGTTTTTGGGGTACATCCAGAACTTGGCTGGAAAAGTGTACCGGATAATTGGGTTTAATGTTATCTGAGGGGAGGGGATGTGTGGGCTGAACCATGTATGTGATTGGTTATTTTATGCCTCCCCCCGGGTGTGGCCTGTATGTGTATTATTGTAATAAAAGCCAGGCTGGATGAGACAGTCCAGAGTTCCTGTTTTACCCTCAAAGTGATGTGTCGTCTCATTATTGGGGGGAAGGATTTATTGCATGCTGTTCCAGTTGACTGCTAGGAGTACAAGCCTATTCGTATGGTTCCTATTCAATGGTCTACAGCATTCATACGCTTGGGAGAATTTAAAAGGTTTCTCGGATTCAGTGATTGTGGTGTCTGCCAGAGTGCTTGGAGTCCTCAGGAAGCACTAGGAGCATCCATTAACGGAGGTACCAAGTCGGGGTGCCAGGTGATCCGTTACAACCTGCAAATTAGAAACCTCATGGCATTTGCTATGCCAAAAACCTCCCCAATAACAAACCCCCAGAGACCGATTTGGATGGGCTCAGCAGCTCGCTCACCCACATAGCCCCATAAAAGGCAAAGGAGAATGCCAATCGAAACAACGTCACTTCCAATGGGGAGGAACAAACCTGCTGCAGAACTGAGAATATGCCCACCATAAGCGCGCCAGAAACCGACCTCTGAGAATCAGAACGCTTTGGCCCTTTCCAACTTCCCAGACACAGCCGAGGAGGAACAACTCGAGGCCTCCCAGAACCAAATTAGCTGTAATAAACCCTGCACTCACTCACCATCCGACCGAAAACCACCAAGCTGCCTTTCAAACTCTAGCCACTTGCTCCATGCCTTACCATAATGATCCACAAAATCACTCAGTCAAACCAAGGCCCCACAGATACGCTGGACATGAGAAATCCATCTCGTCCGCCTCGGACACTGCCATCCATGAGAAAGAGGATCCGCTGTAATATTAGCAACCCCGGGCACATGTACATAGTATGCATTGAGGTGCAAACAGCACAACAACTAAAAATTAACCACAGGAGGGGATGAAGCAGACAAATTGTTGATGGCCTGCACAACCCCTATATTATCACAGTGGAAGACCACCCTGCGATTCTTGAGAAGATCACACCAGATCTCCACAGCCACCACAATAGGGAAGACCACCAAGAAGGCCAAGTTCCCACACTTCCCGCACTACCTACTCCGGGAATGTACTGAAACATTCGAAATAGAAGCAGGAAATCAAACAACCCATGGGCAAACACAGGTCAACGTAATAAATGCCCTGGAAGAAACAAGCCAACAGGAAGCAGCTGAAAGGCAGTCTCAATATCAGTGCCCCAGGGGCTGCCACCCGAACCATCCAAACCACAGCGTCAAAGGACACGTAAGACACCCTAGACAGCTCCTCATCATTATCACTATTCACCGAACCTCCAAACGAATAGGACAAATGGTGAATCAGCCAAAACTTACCCAACTCCTTCTTAGGCACCACCCCCAAAGGGGAGACACATAAGTGAGGGATTTGGCCATCCTCCCAAGTGACAGCTCTTTACTGAGCTTGTCAGCTACCACCTCAGGGTGATCCAGGACCGACTTGAGATTCTGACCGCCAGCCACAGGTCAATATCCATTTGACCCAACTGACGGATGGGTGAACTGCCAGCCGCTGGCGAAACTGTTCATCATAATGCCACCAGCTTAACCACCCATGCATCCAACATGCCGTCCATATGGTTTACTGGTAACAAAACAGGGCACAGTATTTGTCCGGCGCCTTCTCCCCTATAACACTGGCCAGGATCGAGAAGGCCCTGATCCAATTTCCAAATGTTTTGGGAATCTTGCGATACCTAAACTTGTCCTTATCCTTATCGGAGTCCTTGGACTCCTTCTCAGGAGGGGGCAAGTCCTACATGGGGAGTAGGGAGAAAATCTCAACAAATTTCCCTTTCCGAATTTTGTCCCGCACCTCCTGGCGCAAATGCAACCTCGGAGGGCCCGACCAGGACATATAGGCCGCCCCGTGAGTGGCCGGTACGACCTCAACACTTGGCAAACCTGCCGCGGCGCGGGAGAGTCAGAAGCCACCAACGGCTCACCCTGAAGGTCTCTTCTAGCCTCCGCATGACCCTCTACCAATGCAAAACTGGATTCACCAAAGGGCACGGGGGTCGATTGGAGTAGCAGAGCCGTAACCACCGGAGGCTGGGCCGGAGCTGTCACTTGGAATGGGAGCGATACCGGCGTAAGACACAAAACAAGGCCTGGAACATGGCCCGATCTGGAGCGACCTGGGAAGAAAGAACATGTGAATTTACATCCTTCCCCTCTTGAGCCAGACTGGCAGGCCCACTCCAGGGGGACTAGGAAGGCAAGGGGTGTCCGGAAGATCCAGACGGCACCCCCAGAAAGGGCAGGGGGCTAGCAGAGCTAGCAGGGGAAAGAGTAGGAGACATTTGCCTAACACTATGCCCAGCCACCACCCCCCCACCCCCCCCCCCCCGTCAGGAAGGGAGAACTCTGCCCCTCGGGGTACACTCTTATGCCTACTTACCTGCCTGGAGGCCCGTTCACCACTACGCTCGCTTTGACCATGGTAACCATGTGGTGGGTGCGCCAATGGAGAGAAAGCCACTGGAAGACCCTCAGCGGCCACAGAAAGGGATTCACCCTGCACATGGAGCACCATCAGTCAGTGTACTGCGGACCAGCCAGCCCGGGAAGAAGGACTGCAGCTCCTGGTGGGACTTGAGAAGGGGAAGACAAGGAGGCACGGACCACCATTGACCGTCCCGCTGCCCAGGGCCCACTAGGGAGGTGGGCCCACTAGGGAGGTGAAGCCCACTAGGGAGGTGAAGTGAGCCTCGCGGCCGCTCACCAGCATTTCCGCAAGGCCAGTTGTGCACTCCTGCTCCCAGGAGGGCCGAAGCTTCCCCTTGAGGGACAAAATGTTCCAGTGGCTGAGCTTGCCTCCAGAGGTCTCCACTACTGTAAGATGCCAACCTATTTATTCTAGCCCAACCAACCAACCCAAACTACTCCATCCACATCCCAAAACCACTTTACCATGTTCCTCTGTAAATACTCCCCTCACACTCACATGTCCCTGTTCCTGCATAGCTCCTCAGGGTCCTATTTAATACTATATTGGCTATACTGCTTATAAAGTATACAGCTGCCTTCAGTGTCATCATTTTTGCCATCCTGTTTTTTTTTACAAATCTTATAAAATTAATTATATGACCATTTTCACAATTTCATTTTAGTGCAAATTATTTACTTGTTTGTGTATTTTTGTTGATTTTACATTTTCCTAAAACTCTTCAGTGGGGAGAGAATTTCATTATTTGAAATAATTTGTTTATGACTGAATTGTGTTAATAAAATACTTGCACATGGCAAAAGAATGGGTTTCGTCCTTGTGGTGATTCAGTTTGGATGAATTTCACCCATGCAATGATTTCCAGAAAAATAATTTGGAGGAACCAGACAGCTCAAATATTGGCTAATCAGTGCTGGGAAGTATAGAGAAAATATAAATATTATGTACGTGTTTTACAGGACACTGGTAGGAGCATTACCCCAGTACACTGGTAGGAGCATTACCCCAGTACACTGGTAGGTGCATTACCCCAGTACACTGGTAGGAGCATTACCCCAGTACACTGGTAGGAGCATTACCCCAGTACACTGCTAGGAGCATTACCCCAGTACACTGGTAGGAGCATTACCCCAGTACACTGATAGGTGCATTACCCCAGTACACTGGTAGGAACATTACCCCAGTACACTGGTAGGAGCATTACCCCAGTACACTGGTAGGAGCATTACCCCAGTACACTGGTAGGAGCATTACCCCATTACACTGGTAGGAGCATTACCCCAGTACACTGGTAGGAGCATTACCCCAGTACACTGGTAGGAGCATTACCCCAGTACACTGGTAGGAGCATTACCCCAGTACACTGGTAGGAGCATTAACCCAGTACACTGGTAGGAGCATTACCCCAGTACACTGGTAGGCACATTACCCCAGTACACTGGTAGGAGCATTACCCCAGTACACTGGTAGGAACATTACCTCAGTACACTGGTAGGAGCATTACCCCAGTACACTGGTAGGAGCATTACCCCAGTACACTGGTAGGAGCATTACCCCAGTACACTGGTAGGTGCATTACCCCAGTACACTGGTAGGAGCATTACCCCAGTACACTGGTAGGAGCATTACCCCAGTACACTGGTAGGAGCATTACCCCAGTACACTGGTAGGAGCATTACCCCAGTACACTGGTAGGCACATTACCCCAGTACACTGGTAGGAGCATTACCCCAGTACACTGGTAGGAGCATTACCCCAGTACACTGGTAGGAGCATTACCCCAGTACACTGGTAGGAGCATTACCCCAATACACTGGTAGGAGCATTACCCCAGTACACTGGTAGGAGCATTACCCCAGTACACTGGTAGGAGTATTACCCCAGTACACTGGTAGGAGCATTAACCCAGTACACTGGTAGGAGCATTAACCCAGTACACTGGTAGACACATTACCCCAGTACACTGGTAGGTGCATTACCCCAGTACAATGGTAGGAGCATTACCCCAGTACAATGGTAGGAGCATGTATGTACGTAGTGGGGAATCGCGATGCAGCCTAGAACAAAATCTAACCCCATTAAACCCCCCAATAACGAAAGACCACTTAGTATGGATGAAACAGGCCACAGCATTTATTATCACAACTAAATTACTGCATAACACATCCATAACTTTATTTATTAAATCTCTTCTTTTCTGTAACCAAAACATTAGACATAAATAAGCATAAATTAACATATATACATATATAACTCCACCCATAGTGTTATACAGTGACCCAACCGTCCTTGCCAATAAAAACATGGAGTGGTTCCTAATCACCACTCTCTCTCACCTCCCCCCTCGTCATAAAAATCCTTCCAATGCCTGCCATCAGCCGACCTTATCCACGCTCGATGGGCACGAGACCTCAGGCAACCTAAAGTTAAACCTTTAGAGCAGGGGAGGTTTGAGACCTTAAAAAACTTGTTCATCTCATTCCATCTACTTAAACGTAACCTCAAACTCAATTGGCAAGGACATACCCCCGCCACAACCCCGCTGTTTTACGCCTAAAATCAGCGGGGGACCCCACCACAACCAGCCATGGCCTGTTCCACCCCTTCACGCAGCGCTAGAGTAACAGAGGTCAAGTCCGACCTCCAGCAAGCGCACCCCTCCCTTCGAGATACCCAGGCCACATTTGGCCAAACCCAAAAGGCGAACTGGAAGTGTTCATGTTTTAGTTATTCATTTTGTCCGTTATACGTTTAGTCATTTTTGTTATGGCCATAACAAACCTAGAAACCCATCTATTCTGATGACCGACGGCAGCGCACCAGGGCACTCACATTGCGGAGTGCACTGCCAACAGCCTAGCCCCTGGGAACCTCAGGGAAGAAACAGAATGCGTAACATGTCCCGATCGAAGAGCACCCAAGTCCTAAACCACCACCGACCCACGTCATTCCACCCAGGGATGACAAAACCTCTGGTACCCCATGAGGCGGGGGCAGCTAACCCCGTATGAGGAGGAGCCACACTCCCTTCACGTAGCCGGAGCCAGACCACCGAACCTCCGCCATTCGAGCCCTCTGAACCATCGGCACAGGCACGCCCAGCCTGGCGGTGTCTGTAGCCGCCCCCAACCAAAATAAATGCCCTTTGAATTCCCCACCATCCTTATCCAGGAAGTCGAGCCCCCAAGAGGAACACCCCAACTAGATGGACGCGGGGGTGAAAAACCCATCTCCGAGAAACAAACCGGGGAGGAGGCCGAACAATCCCAGGGACGGAACAGTACTCCCAACGAAAACAGGCAAATGACGGAACCCTGCACCGCCCCCGATCGGAACGGTATATTACAGACCATCCTGGAAACCCATTACAGCTTGGTAGGACAAAATACAAACAGTATATCTATATATGATACCTCCAAATTAGTGACAATGGCATCTAGATATACCCACACTTATCTGGTGTAGTTACAACAGCATCTCAAGGTCGTGGCCCAGTTCCTGACCTTTTACAACATATACATAGACACAGAGGGGAATGAGATACGGCTGTACATAATCTAAAACAGGAACAGAAAAAAAAAATTACATAGTGTAATACCGCAAAAGAAAAGATAATGCGCTGATACAAGATTGCACTCACAAGATCAAAGTGAATAAATCACCAGAACAAGTGCCTGCCCGGATAAGCTTGGGCGGCTGGACGTCTCCACTCTCCACTGGAACTCCAAGCGGACCAAAAATGGAATGAGACTTCAATAGAGGTAGGTAGAGACTTCCACAGCTTGGTAGGAGCCCAACCATTACCCCGTGCATCCCACCTACCCCAGGAGGATGCAGAAAGTCAACCCTGCAACAACCAAGAATTGCACAGATCCTATCGATGAAACAGCCAACCTCAACCAACTTACCCTTCCCAATGACAACAGCCATCGAGCTGCGAAACCTGAAGGAAGTCCATTCCAACGCTTACTCAACGGAACCAAACATGTATATGAGCAGTCAAATCCCGGAACCCAAAAAGAAACGTACCCATCCGTCCCGAACCCTCCAACCTTACTGGAGCGGGCCCCACGCCGCCCCAGAGATTGCCAACAGACCAGCTTCAGCAGACCGCTGGACCAAGTGACCACACCTCCACTGCCACACAAATCGACCCCGTGACACCTCCACCCGAGTACGCTCTATAATGAACAAGACAGAGCATCGGCCATCATATCGGTAACCACCGGACAAACCCTGACCAGCCGCCCCTAGACTCAAACAGCACCGAGCCAGAGTACCAGAGTACCTCCGGGGTATAGGGTACTGTAACATGTGAAAGACAGCCAGCATCACCCCACGATGGTCCCCAAGGAAAACCCACCCCCTTGTTCGTGAGCTGGGTACCACATGCCTACCATGCCACCAGAAAGGACACCAAGACACTCCAAGAACACCAGCGTCCGCCAGAGCCAGCGTATTGGCAAGAGGCAGCACACCCCCGAGAGCCCAAATGGCCCAAAACCTGCTGCGGCGGCGAAACAGTTGGAAGCCAGCAGAAAAGGACACAGGGGGCCAGATTGCACAAGCCAGCATTAGAGGAGGCCCAGCAGGAACCCCATACAGTCCCAAGGGCAACCCCAACAGGCAAAGCCCAGCGTACCCCGGAGAGCCCACGGGTAGCGCAGCCGAAACCCACAACGCCCCTCCAAGCCCCCGACGCCTCCTGCCTGATGCCCCAAACCGCAGCCAGGGGCACCGGCGTTTCCCTCACAGGAATTGATCCCACTATCCAGGAGACAAGAGCACACATCCCGACCCACGAATAAGGCCTTGGCCACGGAACTCAGAAACTCCAAAACACTATCCCAAGAAAACCACTGCAACAGCAGAGTGCGTACATGCGACACTGACGGCCCCACATAAGCGACATCGGGAGCAACTTACGTGAAGGAAGGTCCAAGAAGACAAATCGATTGGTCTCCGTAAAACTCTACTTAAAGGACCACTATAGTCACCCAGACCACTTCAGCTCAATGAAGTGGTCTGGGTGCCAGGTCCTCCAGGTTTTAACCCTTCAGATGTAAACATAGCAGTTTCAGAAAAACTGCTATGTTTACATTGCAGAGTTAATCCAGCCTCTAGAGGCTGTCTTCCTGACAGCTGCTAGAGGCACTTCCACGACGCTCAATGTGAAAATCGCATTGAGCACGCAGAACACCCATAGGAAAGCATTGAGAAATGCTTTCCTGTGGGCGTCTTTAATGCACGCGTGGCTCTGGCCGCATATGCGCATTCGGCTCCACTCGGAAGCTGACGTCGGAAGGGGGAGGAGAGGTCACCAGCGCCGAGGAAGCTCAGCACTGGATAAAGTTAAGTGGCTGAAGAGATTTTAACCCTTTCAGCCCAGTGGGAGGGGGGCCCTGAGGGTGAACGGACCCTAAGGATTATATAGTGTCAGGAAAACGGGTTTGTGGTCCTTTAATATATACCTTATGCTTATCCAAAAGTTATGTAGTTTTGGGCAATCCCACCACATGTACCTTACCAACCTAGGTCAATTGGATCTTTAACTATTTTATGTAACCAGACTGGGGTTACATGCCATCGGAATATTTATTTTTACATTTGCTCCTGAGACAGGACACACGCCGACATTTTTGCAGCTGCCTCCCAACTTTCCTCCCACTCTCCTCACTCAGAGTTTCACCCTGATTCCCATTCATTAATCTTAATTTCCCCATTTTGAGAGTTCTTCACTCAAATGCAGATATAAGGAAGAGATTAGGCCCTTTTTGTAAATCGTTTTATTACATACTAATTGTAGATTATGCTAGCTTTAGTGTACCTATAATCTTAATTTTATTAATGACAGGAGGCGAGTATTTGCATAAGTCTCTCTTTACTAGAACTCCACAGCAGCACAGAAAAAACAACCAATCAGAAAAAAGTTAGGTACTATAAAACTCCCCTCCCCATGCATCATTTCCTCTTTCAAGCTGCGACAAAACAGAATAAAAGGCAGAGAACATCATGGGGAAGAAACGAAGTCCTAGATACGATGAATATAACGATGTCCACCATCCGAGAGTAACCGTCAAGCTAGATAGTGTTGATGGACTGTAAACTGAAACGAGAGAAAAACAGAATCGAACAGGTTGGTTATCCAATGAAATGTACTCAGAATAAACATGTAGGTACCCAATGTAACAACCAAAATTAACCTTAATATGTAGATATCCCAACCCTACTTATGAAAAGAAACACAGACATAAGGAACAAGCGACAGGTGTCAGAGACAACAAACAGAGTTGCATACGTACCTGATAATCTAAACTATAACATAAAACAAGGGAGGGACAAGAATGGGTGGGAAATACTCGCCTCCTGTCATTAATAAAATTAAGATTATAGGTACACTAAAGCTAGCATAATCTACAATTTTATAACATGACAGGAGGCTTCGTATTTGCTGTTTCAACGCTCAATTCACCAATCCAACACTGTTTGTGTCGCTGGTATCTATTCCAGGAAATATCAGCGTAATCCTAATTGGACATTCCAAGTACGATAACTGACAGTAGACGTATCAAACAAAATGCCAGCCGACGAAGGATCTCAATTACGGAAAAAAGTACCATCCGCTGGTAAATCCATTGTATGTGGTTGCGACTTGTTTCCTAGCAGTCGGTCCATGAGCTGGCAAGCTGACCTATCAGCCACATTCCCGTAGCTGTAATATCGAAGGTCAAGTTCGGACTTGGGGACGCGAGAAGAAACTGTCACCATGTCTCAACTCCTGATCCGTAAGGCGGTTCCTCCGATTGTGTCAGGGACATTTGGCGATGTGGCCTTGCAGGTAGATCTCCAATCTCAAGGAATGTGCCCAAGTCCACTACCAAAATCGCACTAGAAACCGAGGAGGATCTTTCGTTCCTTCCTGTCTTACCCGGTGCGATGTCTCATCCGAGGATAAATTCATAATGCAGGCAAGAGTGTGGCCAAACTAGCCGTATTCTAAGTGACTCCAAGATTCCAAATGGACTGTGTAAACCTCGGACGCAGCAGAGAAAGACTCCAAAGGACGTCCATTCAGGGTTCCGAACTGAACTTACGTGGAAGGACGGTGGTCGACTATTCTGGGAATAGTGAATCCTGGAAACCTTCAAAGGAAAGGGAAATGCCAACCGGAACGCAGATTTCCATCCAGCAATGCCCTCGTCAAAGAGTGAAAGATGTCTGTAGGAGTCGGGGCACACCAGGTACCTCCGTAAAGTCTCGTAGATCTCCTCGACGGTAGTTGAAAAAGGAGGTTAGCGCGAATCCAAAAAAGACGGCTCCCGTGAGGGATTAATAGAGTATAGATGAAGGGTCCTCCATCTCCGAACCATGTTCACCAGGTATGCGCTCCGAGGAGACGGGGCAGTCACGCCATCTTATCCCAAGATCGTAAAGACCAGGGAAGTCAAGACAACCGTGGATTCCTGATTTACCATGTGACCATACGTACTGTTCTACCTTCAGACCGGGTAAAAGGCCTTCCTTAATCTTGTTACCCGAGCAAGGCAGTGCCTGTTTGCTCCATGAAGGTCTCCGTATCTCCTGACATCTTGACATGGGAGAAACTGTCTGCGCAGTTTGCACGTAATGGTCTGGATATCCAAAACATAAAGCAAACTCTGTATTATATGGTGCAGAATATGCCAAAAACCTGCACTCTCAAAATACCGGAGGACCATCCGTTAGCGTACCATCTCCAGGAGTGTGTGTAATACCTCTGTTATACCTCTGAGTATTTCTCGCGTGTTTTACAGCGGTCCGGATCCAGTAGATCCACCACAGGAGATAGAATAGAGGGATCTAGTCTAAACATGTAATTTCTGCATGACCAGGCAGTCCTCTAGAACGAAGTCAGTAGCGTGGATGTCAGCTCTAATAGAATGCAGGAGGGACGCCCCTCTATGTAGTCATCAATGTCTTGCACAGGCACAAGCCTGTGTGATGAACAAATGGCCGGTACTGTAGAGCGTCGGGTGTATGAGAGAGCCGCGCTCTCTACTACTGTGATCGCATACCGCGAGAGCGTCCGGCTGCTAGCCTGAGCGGGCCGCACCCGTTAGTAACCAACAGCAGAGCCTACATCCGAGACCGGTTCTCTCTATGAGAATGGGTCCACCCAATTTGTCCTCTGTATCCAGCCCAGTATCTGGTTGAGGGCGAGTGAGGGCTGCGCCCTCTAATAACAAATCAGTATCCGGTTCCGTATGAGAGGGTTCACCCTCTGTTCCTGAAAATAAATATACTCGGATCGAGGTGATGGAGGGCCGCACCCTCCCGTGGTGCAAATTAGAGTCCCTAGAGAGTCAGGGTGACCAAAACTGTAGGGTGCACCAATTAAGTGTCAGCATAAGGCTGACGGCAATCTGGGAAGACAAGGAATGGAAAACTATCAACCGACTATCCGGATCCCGTGCGCGCGCGCGGGGTCCTGGTAGACCGTTGGTAGTCCGAGGAAAGCTGGAGACGTTCTCCGCAATCCATGAGTGCCCGGGAGGTCGGAGGAGGCCAGTCAGGCCTCACGACGACCCGAGCGAATAGGAAAAGGAAGTCATGAAAAAACAGAAAAGCAACAATAAACGTAGATAAGAGAAAATACACCCATCCTATCTCGGATAGAATGTAAACAGCAGGCCGGAAGGTAAGAAAAGTAAATCCCACTGGACAGGGCCAGGAGCTAACCTAACGCAGGAAAAAACTACCGACCCTATAAGGACTCTGGGAGGCAGATACAGAGTAGCTGGTAAAGACAAGGAAAAAAACACCGCTTTCTCCTGTAGGAGTCTGAGTACCGGTCCCTGCCTGTGCGAAGTTCTCCTTGGAGATGTGCCGTCGCCGGTTTGGAGTAAACCGTGGATGTGTCCGGGGTCTTCATAAGAAACTTTGCCCTTCAGGCATGAGGTTTAGGGCCTTCACCCTTCCCACCATATTCAGATGGCCGTATACTGGTGTCCTCTTGAACACTATGGCAATGGCTTTTGCCTGGACACCTGCCTATCTCCATGTCACTGGTGCGCCCTGGGTTTCCTCAGTGATATTACCTCAGGCCTGCGGCCAAAAGGGGTTCGGTACCCATAGCGTAGGCCCGTCAGTAGGGCCTAGGCCCAGCAGGCCAAACGAATGGACACAGAAAGGTTAGCCAAGCAAATAGTCACAGACATAGCCGGCCATTCAAGTAGGCACCGACATAGCAGGCTATTCAGTGGGGCACAGACATAGCAGGCCGTTCTCATGGGCACAGGCATAGCAGGCCGTTCTCATGGGCACAGGCATAGCAGGCCATTCTCATGGACACAGGCATAGCAGGCCATTCTCATGGACACAGGCATAGCAGGCCATTCTCATGGGCACGGACATAGCAGGCCATTCTTATGGGCACAGACATAGCAGGCCATTCTTATGGGCACAGACATAGCAGGTCAATCTTATGGGCACAGACATAGCAGGCCAATCTTATGGGCACAGACATAGCAGGCCAATCTTATGGGCACAGACATAGCAGGCCAATCTTATGGGCACAGACATAGCAGGCCAATCTTATGGGCACAGACACAGCAGGCCGTTCTTATGGGCACAGGCATAGCGGGCCGTTCTTATGGGCACAGACAAAGCAGGCCGTTCTTATGGGCACAGACAAAGCAGGCCGCTCTTATGGGCACAGACAAAGCAGGCCAATCAATGGGGCACAGACATAGCAGGCCAATCAGTGGGGCACAGACATAGCAGGCCAATCAATGGGGCACAGACATAGCAGGCCAATCAATGGGTTGTGTATTACCATAATCTTATTATTAACATGAATTTATATAGCGCCTTCCAATTCCGTAGCGCTTTACAGTGGGTATTGAATGAGTAACGGGGACCTCTGAGTTCGGGTAGAGGTCCCTAAAAATTATAGATTCTCAGGGCATCTCGTGACCTAGGACCCTTAGACAATCAACCCTTTAGACAGCGTAATGCTGTGTGAGTAATTTGAACCGGGACTAGCAGTCCCTATGTGCCCAGCAGTCCAATAGTGGTATTCCAGCTGAATTGGATATAAGCGGAAGTATTCCAGTGACCATCATGTCCATAAATGTAAGGTACACTGAGCGCTACTGTCCATGAACTGTGGATAGGTATGCACATGCACACACGGATCTATTTGAATTATCTTAGCATATTATAGATTACCATCCTCATACCACGTGAAGGGTATTGTAATCACGGACACCCCAAGGAGTAGGGTTAAACAATAGCCAACACAATGACTCTCCCCAAGAACCTGATAAAATGTATGTTATCAGCGTAGACTCGTCTTCCATATCAGTTTGAGTCAGAGCCAGGTCTGTATCTTATATATACACGCCATGGGCAGAGACCTCATACCAGAGTAGTCCCCTCTGCGACCTCATAGCTGGGCCAGAAAAAATATACACTGAGAAGGACATGAATCCAAGAGCTAACTGGCAATGTACACACCCTGTACCGAGCCTGTATACTGCGTTCGTATACACCTGTTACTCGCAGAAATCTGCGATATACCCTGACAGAACGCACGGTAGTCAGCGATACGCACTGTCCGCAAAATTATCAGCGATCTGAGATACACACTGTCAGCAAAACTCACATGTCAGTAGTAAAACTCACAGCAGTCTGTGATACACGCTATCAGGAAAACTAAAACTCGAAGTACACTGTCAGAACAACTAAATCTGAGATCTACACTGTCAGAAAGCGCACAGCGATCTGTGGTATATACTGTCAGTAAAACCTGCAGTAATCTGTGATACACACTGTCAGTAAAACACACACCAATCTGTGGTATATACTGTCAGCATGATACACACTATCAGTAAGAGTCACAGTAATCCAAAGAACCTATCTAGTGAGGCAAAGGATAGGGGCAGAAAAACAATAGCTGAATAGTGCAAAAAATACTTCTAAAACCTATAATATATAGACACATAACCAGCTAGAACCATGGTACTTGGACATGGCCAAAACCAGATGCCATAAAAGTATAAAAATGTGCTTACCCCTTATCTAAGTGGCGAAATGGCTCTGCATGCTGAGAGCCAGAATCCCAGCGTGGAAAAAAAACCATGCGGTCCACCTACCGTGGGTGGAGTAGGGGCCGCGAACGAGTGTTGGTCGTGTGCACGTGTCTCCTGAAGGAGCCGGCCGCTGTGAGGCGGCCATGTGCGTGAGCAGGTCCGGCCGCCGGGTACTCGCGACCGATCGCGAGCAACCCCGCGCGGTGACAGGCTCACACCGGAGCTCGGGGAGTCAGAGGAGACAGCCAAACGGCTAGTCTCCTGACACCCTGAGCTAAAGCGCCCGCTGCCCGCGGAGGGCATAGGAAAGAGGGGGGGGGGGGGGGACAAAAAAGGGGGGGAGCGACCCTGGCAGCATCCCCAGAAACCCCCAGAAAAACCCCCACCGAAGGAAATCAGCCCCAAAGAAAACAGGGCCAATCAAACCAAAACAATAAGTTATAAAGCATATTAAATAGAAACGAAACACCACATGATAACTAGGTAAAATGCATAAGCCATAAAACTGATAACTACATATAATAAAAATAATATATAAAATAAATATACAGCCTATAAACCAAATAAGAGCAAATAATATATGTGTACATAATATGACAACAAAAGAAGGAATATAATATATAAAATAAACAAATAAAGTAACTATAAGCAGAAATATAAATCCTAATAAATCACAATAAATCCCAAAGCCACCCACTATAAGCAGGAGGCAGTGGTACTCTGACCTGTACTGATGCAGAGCAGCAAAGAAAGAGGGAATGATGCATGGGGAGGGGAGTTTATAGTACCTAACTTTTTTCTGATTGGTTGTTTTTTCTGTGCTGCTGTGGAGTTCTAGTAAAGAGAGACTTATGCAAATACGAAGCCTCCTGTCATGTTATAAAATTCAAAATACGTAAGAGATAAAATTGCTATTTCTTTGATTACTGCAGAAAGTGTAACATCTTTGTAATTGAAGGTAACAGAAGAAGTCATGAGTTTCCAAGTGTGTGCCCAGACTCAGGCCTTCAAAGATCTAAAACGGTTCCCTCCAGCCAAAGGTGTAAATATTGCAAGACACCTGCCTCCCTAATACCTCCAAAATCATGTGGTCTCATGCCCGGGGTAAAGAGTTTATTGGGAAAAATTGGAGTTATAGGAGATAGGGAATTTGCCAACTAAAATGTTGTTCTTAGCCTATCGCAGATATATGAAGAATTTCAAATAGATGGGCAGACTAAAGACTTTCTGATGGGTTTATCTAATTAAATATAATAGGAAGGTAAATCAAATCCCAAAAGATCTGCTTCCAGACCCACCCATCGTCTTTTTCCTGGAGGTGAATGCCACATTATGATTTCAGACAGCTGTGCGGTATAATAATATAAGAGAAGATTTGGAAGTCCGAATCCACCCCCATTTTTTGGTCTATATAAAAGGTTTCTAGCTAGTCTGTGGCATTTATTCATCCACATGGAAGTGTTTATTGCTCCTTTTAAACTATTTAAATCTCTTTTGGATATTTTAAGAGGTCATGATTGCAATAAAACCAAAAGTCTTGGTAAAGTATGTATTATTCTTAACCAGGAGAAAGGTTTAGTCTGCCATTCTTTTAGTTCTTTTTTTAAAGTTTCCATAAGGGGAATGAGATGAGCCTATCTGAATGGCCAGATAACAGAAATAATCTACAAAAGAGATACCAAGTTCTGTGCTTAGTTTGATAACTTCTGTGTCAGGAATATTAAATAATATTGCTCTTGATTTGGAGCAATTAATCTCATATCCTGAAATAACTCCAAAATGATTTAATAGTTGCAATAAAGCTGGGAATGACTGATCTGTATTAATAATATTGATAATCAATAATAGAGAGCATCAGCGTAAGCTGCCTTGAGTTATGGAGTTTTACATTGCAGGGCTAAGGGGGGCAGCACCATTGCACTGTATTTCCTATAGTGACCCGTTATAAAAGTTGTATTCCTTACACTTTAGGTCCCGCTGGCCCCACCCTCCCTTATGGCCCCCTAGCTCATAAATGGTTAAAAACACTTTATCTACTCACCCGATTCTAGAGCAGATGTTCCTTGGCGCAATCAGTCTCCTCCAACATCATCCGACGGGGGGCCAAATCTAGTGGTATAAAGCCACTGGAGGGAGCAGTCTTAGTACTGCAATGTAATCATTGGGTTTCTCTAAAACTGGAATGTTTTTTGACATTGCATGGCTGAGAGGTACAGGTAAAGCATAGCACTCCTGTCTGACTCATTAGATATTTTACCTTTTAGCTGAAACCAGCAAAGTGAATTGTTAGTGTAGGATTCTCTGACGTTGCAGATATGCTAACAATCTAATGGCATTCGGAGGGATATAAAAATCTCCCGTTATTTAAATGTGCAGAGGGATTTGGAATAGCGCACAAGTAACTCTTTTCTGTGTTTTTAATGGTATGTTTTGGGGCTGATTTGCACTATGTCATTGCTACCGCCCAGGATTGTGGGAGTCTGAACGCAGTGCTTCATTTTGTGAGAATGGTCATTACCGGCCTGAAAGGAGGAGGCGTTGGTAGTGGTCTGCGCAATGAGACCAGCTGGGGGAGATATAGCTTGTGCCTGTTCTCAGTGAGGAACCTTCTCTGAGGTGACAGACCCACATCCACAGTGGCCGTCACGAATATTATAAAAAATAGAAAACAGATTAAGATTTTTATTTATTTTTTAATATTTATTTATTTTTTTATATATATATATATATTATTATATTATTTTTTTTTTTATATACATGAAATATGTTTTCATATTTCAATATGTGGAAATGTATTAAATCATTTTGAAAGCGTATCCAACAATATTAAATCAAGTCCCAAGTTAGATGATGTTTGTTCTTCAGTCATATGTTGAGATTTGCGACAGATAAAAAAAAGGAGGTTTGGGGGTACACTGAGAATATGCATTCCTAATAGAGGTGCACATATATATATGCAAAATGCAGATTAAGGAACAGCAAACACACACAAATATAGTTTTTATATAGCATTTCTTAATATAGTCTATTTTAGGATATAAATATGGGTGTTTAGTCAGACCATGTGACTACGCCAAATTTAGTTCCCCACGGATTCCCTTGGAATGAGCCGCTGTCTCGAGGTGCCCCTTCAGAGGTGACTAAATGAAAGCTTACATTTGAGGAGAGTCTCTGGAAGTGGTTTAAGCAGTCGGTATTGCAGTTAGCATGATGATCTGTCATAATAAGGTTAATATAGGACCCACCGATATTGACTCAACGGTGGGCGTAGCACGGCTATGTGGTGTAACTAAAGACCCATATTTGTTTGATAATACAGGTGATTTGTGTGTCATCTGTTGTTTTTGTATATGAAGAACTTGCCATAGTTTGCATTAATGCAAATCTCACACGTGTAGCAATAATAGCAGATCGCCATAGCAGCGGAGGGGGATGGGTCAGATAGAGTTACACTTTCCTGGTTTGGATTGAATGACTTCCTGAAGTCCCGTCTTTAGGAGAATGACATATTGGTGTCTATGGACAATGTTAGCCAGACACAGGTTTAGGAATCGAACTGATCCTGTGCTGTTAGTGACAGCCGTTATCTGGAATAAAAATCACGTAAAGTGTTGTAGTGTCCCTCTCATTCTAGTATAACGCTACTATCTGGAACCCCACCACAAACAAAAAGAGGGAAATGTATAAAACTGTGACAACTGTAGCAATATCGAGGCACACATAGAAAATTGTTCATTTTTTTAGATCACTGTATTTCACTACAATTCTACCTGGCTTTGTTTCTTATTATCTGTCATGTATACAAGTTACAAAGTGAGAATAAAAACATAGAGCGACAGTAACGTTACAACTATTCCCCTTATTATCCTGGCACAGGAATCCCATTCAGTTCTCATCACAGTAAGAGTAGAAAATGGGCGGAGGATCCCGCTCACCGCTCTGTTATAGTGCACTAACTACAAAATCAGTTTACATTAAGTTGTTATTGTCACACAACATAACTACATTTAGAAACTAGATTTCACTCAGTAACACTCATTTTTTGTATTTTGTTGACCTGATGTAATTTGGAATGGTGTCCACCATTTCTAATCGTTATTAGTGCTAGTTATTTATATATATATTCTGCAGCACTTTACAATTATTCAAGAGATATATATACGAACAGCTTAAACAATGTTGACAGGTACGGGAGGAGAAGAGAAAGCCTTCGCAAGAAGCTCACAATCTCTTTTAATATTAGTGAACAATTTGCGTTTTCAGGAGCGAAGATTCCCATTTAGAAACATTTTGTATAGTATAGGGTCATTCTAATTAGTAACGAGCATTTCCTCCATAATACCAAGACATTCTCAAGAAAAGTAAATGCTAACTTTGACCTTTTTAAAGTTTATACCAAACCTTAGATGCAAATGGCTTCTGAGAAAGTACATTACTACATAACAAGATACAGACATGCATACATGTTTAATAAATGCATAAATGTCAAATTTAGGGTATAAAATGTCTAATCGCAAAATCTTTATCAGCAATGTTTTCAGTTCGTTAACTCTAGTTGTAAATGAGTCTGTGTGTGTGTTCGTCATTTCAGATGTAATATTCTTTATTACCGTAGTCTCTGTATTCCGTTAATATATTATAAATAGAATGTGACGGGATATTATTATCACTCTATGGTCAATGGAAGCCACATGATATATCAAGACTTGGACCTTCTTGCTGAACGAGGCAGCTTTAGACTAGCCAGTCTTTCTACAATGTTTCAGAATGCCCTCGCAAGCCTGCTTCAGTTTGGAGTTCCCCATGATAAGAAGTATAGATTCAACTGTGGAAAACGAGGCCATTGCAATAAAACAAACCCAATATAAGGGACTAATCATTGGAAGATATCCAAGAGCTACCTCTACCACATAGAAGATTAGATAAAGAATGAGGAGGGATGTCATAGTCCGTGCAGCTGTTTGATGGGCCTTCAGACTGGGGCCACCAGATTCCCCCATGTTGTCCTTCATATGGCGTGTATGTGAGCAGAGAGAAGTAATAATTCGACCTGTTGTGACCATCACCACCAAGAATGGGACAATGCAGTTGATGACCAGCGAATACAAATTATAAAGAGTGTTTATTTGGTACCCAGTTAATTTTGTCGTTTGGTTAGTTGCAAGGACAGTGGTGGTATTATCAGCATATACTTCTGTTATTGTCCATATCAAAGGGAGGCAGCTAACAAAAGATATTATTTGAGATATCAGTATCAGCCAAGGAACCACACTGCTAATATTCATTTTGAGCCATGAAAGACAGCCATCTTTAAAACTTATTATTTTTAAGAAGAAAAACAAGCAGAGCCAAGCGTTGAGCCAGGAGCTGGAGAAGATGGTGTAAGACATTATATAATAAATTATGGAGAAAATACTGTTGTTCGTAAACAAGATTTCTTTGAAAAAGACAATAAAAATAGTAGTGGCAGCATTCACGCATGAGAAACCCATGTTTGAGAAGGCCAAAGCTACTACAATGTGGTCAGAAGAATTCAGAGTCTGGCCTTTCATCCAAGCTTGCACATTAACCAAGATTATGAACACGTTGGTCAGTGCCCCGAGGAATGTCTCCGCGATGAGTATGATTAGAAATATATCAACAAACGAAGGTATAACAATGTTTTCTAACCCCATTGTGTCTTCATAAAAAAATTCAGGTCAAACACAGAGGTGCTATAGTTTACCTGGAGGGTTTTTGTGATGCACTTTCCAAATCCAGTCTCCAGTGGATTGAGAAGTCCTAAAGTATAACGTATCCAGAACATATGACTAATAGGGCAGAATTCTTTTAGACTTTTATACTGCAAGTGGTTTAGGTTGGTGATGTCATTAGGAACAATCACATGCATTTTTCTTATCCCTGGATTAAGATAAATGCAAAAATCTCTAAAAAAAATTCTCCCTGTGCGTTTGTTCGACATTGACGTCTATAGAACTAAAGATCTTAAGACTTTTATGAAAATATGCACAAGGGAGAATTTCTTCATGCCATATCAGTGTCACACTCACACATTCCTAGTATATCAGCGTCACACTCACACACCCCCAGCATATCAGTGTCACACTCACACATCCACAGTGTATCAGCATATAATTGTCCCAATGTAGAGGTCTCACACACCATATCCACTGTAAGTAATATCCTCCATTTTTCATTAAGGCTTTCACACCCAGACTCCTGATTCTTTTTTATTATGTCTTTCCAGGTGTTTGGCATCTCCCCCAATAATATCACATCCTAGTAGGGTGTGTAAATATTTTAAATCTCCCTGTCCATTACCTTTATATCTCCCCCAGCTCCCCTTTGTCTCGGATCCTCTTTGTAACCTTTAGATTGAAAGCTCATGGGCCATTTGTATTAGTGCTTGTTATAAAAGGACTGTTAATGCTATATCTCAGCTAACATCTCGGTCAACGTCCTCTATTCCTTTTGTATTGGTTTGTCTATAGTGTACTCTCTATTTTTACCCAATTGTACCTCGCTGCACAATATGTTGGCGCTTTATAACTATTACAACTAATAATAATAATAAAAATAATCAATATCACACTACCATGTCCCCATTATATCAGCATAAAATCTTGTGACAATTCGGCCCTGATGTCTCTGGCACTAACGGTCTACCAGTTCAGACCTGCTATTTTTGCCTAACCTGCAATGCTTACTGTTCAACTAACCCCAAGGTCATGTTTACTTGGTAGTGGACTCACTGGCAACACAGTGGTTGTATGTGCCGGCTGTTACAGAGTATACTAACTAGCTTGTTCCACTAGTAATACACTTCAATGAATATGTTTTTTAATGGATCAGCCCGACTTGCACTTTTGTGGATTTTGAGACCTCAGAAAGAGACAAGACAACGCACGTCTTGCTGACAACTTGCTGACTCACTCTATTCTGGAGCCCTGTGCTTTTCTTAAAGACCACAGCACACAAAATAAATATATTTACAATTATGTACACCAATGAGAATGGGAATTGACAGGTACACATGGAAAGAGAGCCATGAATTGTGCTTTACATGTCAATACCCACATGGGACAGGAGTCCAGAGGTCTGACTGAGAGATGTCAATTAGATTGAGCTAATTATCCCCAGGGGCCATTTGTTTTTATCATATGGCACAATACCCTTGAACATTCCAATGGAAATGATAGTTCTCCCCCTGTGTCAAAACACTTCCAACCAAGGTCATGTCGATATCACCAGACCCAGTGTCTGTAAACCTGTGTTGAATTGCAGTAATTCTATGGATCTTTCTTAGGGCAAACAATACAGCTGAGACTATAACTAATAAATGTATCAAAATAGCAGGTTACACAGGCCATTTTGTCACACACCTATATAACCTCATATAATAGTAGCCCCTAAGACATACCCAGTTTATCAGCACCGCACTAACACTTTTGTCTCATGTAGATTGTATGTGTCTTGGCCTGTATCTGCTCTTTTCCATAAGAATCTATTTGTAACGGCCTGCGGGTATTCCAGCTGAGTTCCCCCGTTATTTCTCAGCACCCAGTATTCAGTGATGTTTGGAGCACTAACGTACAGATCTCACAGTATTCTGAGCAGTATTCAGTGATGTTTGGAGCACTAACGTACAGATCTCACAGTATTCTGAGCAGTATGGAGGAGTGAAACATAGTGAGTGTTTATACCAGTGATTATAGTATTTACCCCATGACTACATGTAGGGGTTAAAAAGAACTGACTTTACTGCAGTTGTGAATAGGTATTTCCACCCACATAGGGTCATTTGCATGTAATGGGGTAATTAACAAAACACACCGTTCCCCATCCAGTCCTCTTCCTATAACCGATCAGCTCTATTTTGCCCGTATAATTCACATAACATGAAACAACAAATCCCCTTTGTAACATTCCCACAAAAGCAAGATACACCTCTACCCTGTAGACCCGGTTCCATGACACTATTGTTGAGAATGACAATTTTTATATCTTATCCATGACTTTAGTCTCCCTGGATTTACACTGCGGTCCCTCTAATCCTACCTGATCTCAATGCAAACTTTGTTGGTTTAGTGGTTCAGTGTGACTGACATGTTGAAAGGAACGTGCGTCAATCCATGCGTGAAGCTAATAATCTGCGGATTTGCATTATTTTTCCTTTTTCTTTATTAAATTGTTGTTCCCAGGATTCCTCTTTCTGTGACTTGAGTCATGACTATGTATGATGCCTTATATGTAAAATAATAACGTATAAGAAAATATATACTGCATGATACGTGTATCCAGGTGGACAGAATGCAGGGCTTCTTCTTAATCTGCAAGGAATGTGAATTGCCAAGGTAATACAAAATACATCAGAACAATAAAAAGTATATTAACTAGAATTTAATTAAGATAAATACAAAATGTATCTTGCAGTGGGTGTAAAGGAACCGTGTAGAACACAGATTTTGTAAAAGAGAGGTGCACTTTTAGGTTAGAATGTTGGCCAAAAAATCCAAGGAATACAGTAGCATGTTCCCAGATTAGTGAATCCACGAACATCCACCGCAAAGCACGCTACAGCAGTAATTATTCTTAGCCGTCTGTATTATTCCAACAAGTCATGTTATGGTTTTTGCTCTCTTTGGCTTTCTCACTTTGTAGTTTAGCTAATCTAATCTCCTTTTTGCAAGCATTATTGGCTTTCTTATATCTTATATAGGATGCCTCTGATTTGTCCGATTTAACCCCTTCCCGACCTCGGACGTATCTGGTACAACCGACAAAAAAAACGGTCCTAAACTAATTAGAGCACTGGAAGCGATCATACGGTAACGGCTTTGATGTCGAGGCATTGTGCAATACCACCCCTCATTGCCGGGCAGCCGGACCCCAAATTGCGCCTGGCAGTGAGGCAGAGCATCAGAAGCCATCAGGCAGGCATCCAATTCTCTGCCTGTGCTGAGTTTTAAAATAAAAATATTAATGTTCATTAAAAAATATAAATAAATAAATATATATAAATAAATATATATATATATATATATATATATGATATTTATATACATATATTAAATCTATAGAAAATATACATATATAATGTCATACTAAGTGTATTTTTTATTAATATATACATATATTAATATAAAAATACACAGATTAAAATTACAAATGTAGTTAAATAATATATAACTATATATATATATTGTATATAGTTATATATATATATATATATATATTTCCAGGTCTCAGCACTCGATGTTCCCTGTCTTTTTGTGCTCCGGTGCACAATCTCCAACCAAAATATATATATATACCCAGTAGAGAGCACTCTGGAGTCTTGATAAAGTAAATTCAAACTGCTGATTTATTAAGCAAACACAGTGATAAACACAATAGTCGACGTTTCAGTCTATGCAGACTTTTTTCGTTGACTATTGTGTTTATCACTGTGTTTGCTTAATAAATCAGCAGTTTGAATTTACTTTATCAAGACTCCAGAGGGCTCTCTACTAGGTGTATAAATATATATGTATATATGTTGTAAAAATAAACAATAATCAATTAAAAATAAATAAATGTTTTTGAAAAATAAAAAAATAATTACAAAATATATACATATTTGTGTTAGGTGCTTATGATAGTACAGTGTGAAATACCATAAATAAATGTAGGATAATAAAAGAGCAAGTTGGTTGTGGTGTGCCGAAACCGACGATGAGGTAGGCCTGAGAAAGAAGAGGGCCCACCAAGGAAAAAGAATTTAAAAGAAAAGAAAATAATTATAATAATGTGGTGTGGTGGGAGGGTCATTCAAATGCTGACCTCGAACAGTAAGGAGCAAGGCAAGGGGATTGCCTTGAGTAGGCTAGAGGTAACTAACCAGCCCCTCCCACAAATCCAGGCAAAATTGCCTTAATACTTGTGTTAGGTGCTTATGATAGTACAGTGTGAAATACCATAAATGTATGTAGGATAGTAATAAAAGAGCAAGTCGGTTGTGGTGTGCCGAAACCGACGATGAGGTAGGCCTGAGAAAGAAGAGGGCAAAAATAAGTAAACAGATTTATTACATACAATCAATACAGATACATTTTATCAACCAGACAGGTTTTTGAAAGCATCTCTTAATTCTTGTACTGGGTTCGGTATGTACCGAGAGTAAGCGGATGACTTCCAGTGCCCCAGTGTTTTCATAACATGAGTTGGGATGTTAACACTGGAGGCTGTGGACGCTGCTCCTATATGAAAGGAGTGCCCTGAGTAGTTGGCTGCAGTGAGGCCCAGTTGTGTGAGCAAGGACCTGACGTAGGTCATGAAGGTCGTAGTGGTGAGTACTGAACCTTGTAACTGTAGTAATGGTTGTGAGGGCAGTAAGTTATGATGCTGTATGTATGCATCCAGAACCCTGACGGGACTCCATCTGTTGTGCGTTGGATAGTACGGAATGTTTACGGGTATGTGCTGACTGGTTTTGGAGTGAGGTAAAGTCAGGATGTAATGATCCCCATGTTTTGTCAAGTGGGAATAGAGGAGGTAAGGAGTAGTTTAGGTCGTGGTTGTAGTAGTGAACTCTTTAGGTCTTAGAAATCCATAGAAAGCTATGTATATTGCTGTTTTGATGATAGAATTTGTGTTGGTGTCAAATGGTTTTAAGTCCAGCAGGTTGGACAATGCCTTGAAGATATGGTTATCTATGGGTAGCCTCTGGGTTGTATGTGTGGGTTCTGATTTCTGAATACCTCTGAGTATGGTCTTAATCTGGTGAGAGGCCATGAAACTGTTGTTATTTGGGTGTAAGATTAGCATATGGTGTTGAGTAGAGTTTGATGGTGTTATATGACATGTTGAGTTTAAGGTGGCAAAAAGAAGCAAAACCAAAAAATATGTCATAACGAATGGTTGCCTGATGTTATGTTCCAGAAGGAATCTTTTGAAAAGTGTGAAAGCCCTGTTTGTATGTTTTGTTTGTATTTTTTGATAGTGCCAATTGGGACAATGTCCTGCTATGCTGCATGATGGTTTCTAGTCCAGTATGAGTTGTTGAAATGTTGGAGTGATGGTGGCTGTGGGCGCAGCTGACGGGAGTGCTTGGTGAAATGCCTGAAATTTAAAGCGAGATAAATTGTCTGCAGCTGTGTTACATACACCTGGAATATGGAAACAACATAGGAAAAAATTATGACAAGCTGCCAACCAAGTGAATTTCCTCAGAAATCTCATGATCGTAAGGGATTTGGAACGACCTTTGTTGATGATGTGACGGGATGATCTGAGTAGCAACGAACTGGCATATTAGCCCATAAATTACCCCATGCTACGGCAGCGGCCACGATGGGATAGATCTCAAAAAGAGCTGAGGTAGTGGAAAACCCTTCCAAATCCTGCACTGTTGAAGGCCATCTGCCCCAAAGCCATTCATTCCTAAAAATTGCTGCAAAACCTGTGGTAGATGCCGCATCTGACCAAATGGTAGGAGATGAATCAGTCAATTGAGGGAGGAACATACTTTTACCATTCCAAGTGGTTAAAAATTTCTTCCACATGTTTAGATCTGCCGTAGCTTGGGTATCTAAGGACAACCTGTGCGAGTCATGTAGGAAAAGTGGAAAAAGATGCAATAGTCGTGATATAAAGGAGCGGCCTTGAGGTATGATGCGCATAGCAAAATGTAGTGATCCCAGCAGAGACTGTAGTTCCTTGCGGTTGCGGAAGGTAGTTGTTTATGTAAGTGAGAATATTCTCTATTTTGTCGTGTGGTAGGCTCGCTTGCATTGTGGCTGAGTCTAATTGGATACCCAAAAAAGTGATGACCGTGTCTGGCCCCTCTGTTTTCTTAGGGGAGATAGGTACACCTAGTTGCTCAAATAGCCTGGTGGTAGCTTTGAGACTAGTAGGAGAGGAAGTGTTCTCCTCGACCAGTAGGAAATCGTCCAGGTAATGTAATACCGTAGGGCATGTGGCTATGTTCAATAGTAACCAGCACAATGCTTCGGCAAATGTGTCGAAAATAGCTGGGCTACTTTTGGACCCAAAAGTTAGATGGGAGAAAAAATAGTAGTTCCCGGACCATTTGATGCCATGTAGGTGCCACAGTGTGGGGTGGATTGTTAGTAATTTAAAGGCGTTAGTAATGTCAGTCTTACTAAGCCAGGCTCCAAACCCTGCTTGTATGATAGCGGTAATGGCATGATCTATGGTGGTGTATTGCAGGGAGAATTCCTCAGAGGGTATGAGGGAGTTAAGACTGGGGTTGGCTGATGAGTGGGGTGCTGATAAATCAATGAGTCTCTGTTTTAGGGACGATTTCCCTGTGACAATACCAATGGGGTTTGTGCCCCATTCTATGAATGGAGGAGTTTTGAAAGGCCCCAATGCGAAGCCCTCAGCCACTTCGTGAGCTATAAGGGTGTCATCCGCTGTGGGGTTGTGTTGCGCGGATTGTAGATTAGGGCATTCCAGAGTTCCGGTTGGTATGTGTAGGATAGTAGCCCAGTGTGGCGAAACCAACCTCGCCACTGTGAACTGGAGAAGCCTGGTTGTTAGCCTCCTGCCCTGTGACTATGGCCCTGCAGGTTAAACCTTTTATTTTCCCTGCAGAAAGGCATATTCGTGCGTTTCTGCCAGGGTGTTCGGTAGATTTGATCTACCGAACAAACTGACGAATGCGCGACCACCTGGGAGCTGGAGTGTGCCTTCAATTTACCTCCCTGAAGCTGCGGTTAACCGCAGCTTATTTGACAAATCCAGGGTGGTCTTTGTTCGGTTGCCGACCACGAGGCGGCGGCCATTTTTTAATCGTGCGAAAGACCAGCGGTGTTCGGCGAGGATTCTATGGAACTAAAAACGGACACTTATTTTCACGAACACCGCTGAGCCGTCCGTCGCCTGGTTCCTATTCGTACAAGTTTAACTGAACACCGGCATTCGGTATTTTGTATATGAGAATATGTGTTAACCCAGATAGCCATGCCATGGAGCCTATTAAAGACTTTGGCTCCATGGCGATTAAACTGTATTTGTGTGGTCTGAGTGCCATTCACCTAATAATGTGCACTCAGACCTGAGCTATCTGGGGATGTGTGACATGTCTGTGTTTTATGTATAAAAGGTAACTTTGTGTATTTTAAGGTGTTTCACTGTATTTTGTGTCCCATGTGTGTAATGGAGTTTTGCCTCTGTCCTGGGAGATAATTGAATTACTTCTCTAATTATCTCCAGGATAGAGGGAGGTGATCAAGATGCATTGTGGGAATGTTTTACTGCTGTGTGTCTGTAATTGGTTTATGTCTGTCCTTTGTTACAGTCTTCAATTTGGTCCCCTAGGGGAGTGTCCACCAGATGGGAGACCTGCATAAATACTGGGCAGGTAGCCCTGAGTACTGGGCAGGTAGCCCTGATTCAGTTCCTGCTTAACCCTCAAAGAGATGTGTCGTTTCGTTCTTTGAGGGAATTGGATTGTATGCTGACTGCCAGGAGTGTAAGCGGATTGTATGCTTTTCCTGTTCGGCTGATTCCAGGATTCGTGTGTTTGCAGTTCGGGAGTTGGTGAATTCGTACAGTTTGCAGTTCTGGAGATCGGTGATTGCAGTAGCTGCTGGTCTATGGGATTATCGCCTTTCTGAGCGAAAAGGTCCGTTACACCCAGGAATGAGAATTACCCCCATGATGGCATACCATTTGCAAAAGTAGACAACCCAAGGTATTGCAAATGTAAGTCTTGCACGCAATCCAGCAGTATCCCCAGAGCAGAGCACACATCTGCCTACACCTCCAGTAACACAACTGGATGGCAATGCACCTTGCCCACTCTTCTTCCAATCCGGGGGCCCAATTGGAGGTAACCCACACCGTATATATGCTCTAACTCCTCTTTCCATTCTGTAATCCATGAATCATATGCCATAATACAAGAAAGATTGACAAAAAAAAAAAATACTTTAAATGCCCTTTTCCTATTTTTAATTTCTTGATTCACTCTCCCACTAAGCCACATTGGTTTCAATGTGTTTCTTTTATATTTATTTCCCAATGGTACATACTGAGAAATTTACCTTTCTAATATTTGTTGGAAGATATTCCATTTATCCTCTGTGTTTTTTTCACTGAAGAATTTGTGCCAGTCAATATATTGTAAAGCTGCCCTTAACTTATAGAAATTGGCCTTTTTAAAATGATATGTTTTAGTATTCCCCATGTGCTTTTGTATTTTTGATTTTATTTCAATTGACACCATATTGTGATCACCATTCCCCAAGTGCTAACCTACTTGAATGTTGGTCAAAGATCAATATTGTTTGTTATAACAAGATCCAGACAAGCGTCCTTTCTAGTTGGTGCTTGTACAAGTTGTATCAATATAATTTGCAATATGGATACCGCACTCTACATGCCACGCATTCACTTCTCTAATCTCCCGCTGCCTTTCTGCTGTAGCAGGCGGCACAGGTAAAATTTCAGAAAATACTACCTTGGAGGTTCTTATCTTCAATTTACTTCCTAATTCCCTGAAATCATTCTTTAGGACCTTCCATTTTCCTCTGAGATTGTCATTGGTTCCAACCACTTACAATAATCCATCCACTCTGTCAGCAACATGCCGGTCCCAAGCATGAAATGATCAAAGCAGCAGATTATGCTATCTACTGTCTTAACAATAGAGCCCCCAACCATCACAACCTGTCTATCCTTCCTTAAATTCTCAACGCCCCCCGTACTAGAGGGGCTGTTCCCTTCGGCTGTTTGAAGGAAGATAGTTGAGATGTTCAGAGAAGGGCTACTAAACTGGCTCAGGATAAAACTTACAAGGAAAGGTTAAAGAAACTTAACATGTATAGCTTGGAGGAAAGACGAGACGGGGGGATATGATAGAAACATTTAAATACATAAAGGGAATCAACACAGTAAAGGATGAGACTATATTTAACCCCTTAAGGACTTAGGACGGTTCAGGACCGTCATCGGCATTTTTGCATTGCTGACCAATGACGGTCCTGAACCGTCCTAACTTTAAGATGTACTTACCCGATCGCCGTCGTTCCCCCGGCGGCGATCGGCGGTGCTCCCGTTGTGGGGAGACTGCCTGCAGCCCAGACAGTCTCCCCATGGCGAATTAGGACCCCTGGGGCCATGTGATCGCTCAACAGGGCGACCACATGGTCACAATAGGTGTCCATGTGTCTGCCTGCAGGGGGACTGTCTGTGCTGACAAGCAGTCTCCCTGCAACTGTAAAATCATAAAAATAAAATAAAATTAATGTTAATAAAAAAAATATATTATATATGTGTATATATATATATGATATATGTATATATGTCTATATATCATATATATAATGTCATGCCGTTTTACTCGGGAGACTTTGCTGAACACAAATATTAGTGATTCCAAACAGTAAAACATATCACAGCGATGATATTGTCAGTGAAAGTGACTTTTTTTGCATTTTTCACACACAAACAGCTCTTTTACTGATGATATAATTGTTGTGATACATTTTCCTGTTTTGAAACACTAATATTTGTGTTCAGCAAAGTCTCCCGGGTATAACAGTACCCACCATGTACAAGTTTTATAGCGTTTTTTGAAAGTTACAGGGTCAAATATATGGGTCAAATATTTTTACATTGAAAATGGCCAGGTTGGTTACGTTGCCTTTGAGAGCGTATGGTAGCCCAGGAATGAGAATTACGCACATGATGGCATACCAGTCTTCTTTAGTAGCGTTCAATTTAGTTTTTACTTTTTCACACACAAACAAATATGAACGCTAACTTTGGCCAGTGTTTGCGACTAGGTGGCTACTAATAAAGACTGGACATACCCCATATTGAATACCCTGGGTTGTCTACTTTAAAAAAAATATGTACATGTGGGGTGTTATTCAGAGAATTTTGACAGATAATAGTGTTACAATGTCACTATTGATAAATTTGAAAAAATGTATGTTTTGAAACCACAATATCCTACTTGTACCTATAGCCCTATAACTTGCAAAAAAAAGCAAAAAAGCACGTAAGCACTGGGTATTTTAAAACTCAGGACAACATTTCGAATCTATTTAGATTTTTCAAGTAAAAGTCAAAAAACATTTTTTTCATCATATTTTTTTATTTTTTCAATTTAATTACATGAGATTATATAAATAGTGGTATGTAAAGAAAGCCTTTTTTGTCCTGAAAAAAACAACATATAATTTGTATGGGAACAGTAAATGAGAGCGCGGAAAATTACAGCTAAACACAAACACCACAAAAGTGTAAAAAGAGGCCAGGTCGCAAATGTACAACATCGCAAAAAAAGTCCAGTCCGTAAGGGGTTAAAAGAAGAAAAACTACCACAACCAGAGGACATAGTCTTAAATTAGAGGGACAAAGGTTTAAAAATAATATCAGGAAGTATTACTTTACTGAGAGGGTAGTGGATGCATGGAATAGCCTTCCAGCTAAAGTAGTAGAGGTTAAGACAAAAGAGAATTGGGGCACACCCGGATCATGCATTTTGTAGGAATGGCGCTACCGTAGTGACCAAAATGTATATATAATACAGATTAAGGAACAGCGCACACAGAAAAATAGATTTTCGAAATGTCATAAGGCTACTCAAAATCACCTATCTCAACAAACAAATATGGGGAATCAGTTCCACTGTATATATATAATGCAAAATTAATGTGATAAACTAAATAAAATAAAAAAATGCAGTGTCAAAACTAAACAAATAAAGTGATAGTGCTTTGATGTATTTACTCTTAATGCATATCATATATCTGCTCTATTAAAATGAAAATAAACGTGACATTACAATCCAAAACCTCCTCAAATATATACCTGTGGTCACCTTCTAAGCTGCCTCTAGAGCTGGGGGGCTGGACGGGGTGCTCAACCCAAAAAGAATCTGGTCTGGATTCCAAACTTACATAGTAAAGACAAAAGGATATTGGGGGGCAAACACGGATCATAAATCCTGCAGGAATGGTGCTGCCGTAGTGACCAAAATGCAGACATAATACAGATTAAGGAACAATGTGGGAGACAAATTATATAGTGCTATTGCTAAATAAGCTAAAATATATTATAATAATCATATATATTCACAATGCTCTTACAACAGATTATTAAAACACAGTTAGCTTATTTAGCAGCAGCACTATTTCTTTTATCTCCCAATTTGGAATTAGTGTGGGACCCACTGATATTTGGGGTACTGTGAAATAGTGGTGGGCTTAACACAAAATGTCCGCATGGTGGAAATAAATCTCCATATTAGTTTGCAGAGATAGGTGATTTTAAGCAGCCTCATAGAATATACAAATATATTTTGTTATATGTGCGCTGTTCCTTAATCTGTATTATGTATTAAAGAAGTGGTGGAGGTTAAAACAGTAAAGGAGTTTAAGCATGCATGAGATAGGCATAAGGCTATCCTAACTATGAGAAATGGCCAGGGACTAATGAAAGTATTAAGAAAATTGGGCAGACTAGATGGGCCGAATGGTTCTTATGTGCCGTCACATTCTATGTTTCTGTTTCTATGTTGCTATGGTCATATCCTTGGTTTCAGGGCAGGTGATGATGCACCTCTCCAATCTGCCCTGCTGTCCAATGCAAGACATCTCAATGAGTGCAGTCTCGGTTTACATGCTTCCTTTAGTTTAGGATTTCCAAAGATCAGAAGAAGAGATTGTACTGGGGTAAATGAGGTATAAATTATCGTAATTAACCAATATCCCAAACTTGTAGGGGGGAAAACATTAACACAACAAGTAATTAAAGCTGCACACATGATTGAGTAAAAAACGAGTAATCTTATCATTGTGGTGGCCGCAGTTTGATGAGCCGTCAGATTGGAACTGCTAAGCGAGTCTGTCTTCATCCTATGGTAGTGGAGCTTTAGGTAGTGAACAGTACTGAAAGTAAAGACAAATCCAATGAGAAGGGGCACACACATGGGAGTGAAGCCTAGCCATACAGAATTCAGCACATTGTTACTTCTTCCTAAAGTCTCATTGGAGGAGACATTGATTGGAGCATTTGCAGAAGATAGTGGGCCAATAAGAGGTGACATGCTGGAAAAACCACAGCAAAGAGACACTACTTCTGACACCACTATCAGCCAAGGTATGATTCCATTAATCTTCAACTTCACCAAAGTTAGAAAACCTGAGCTGAAGGTCCTGATCTTGAAAAAATAGAAAATACAGAGGCAACAGGTGAGCCAAGAACAGACCACGAAGCTGTATGCGGTCAGGGAGAACACAATAAATACATGTTTTGGGTCAATGTAAATTTCAGGCCAAAAAAAACTTACGAGTAGATTAAATGAGGTCATGAAGGCATAGCACACATTGGAAAAGCACAAGGCAACAGTTATTATATTGCTGGTGCTTGCATGCTTCTCTTTATAAAAACCCATAATAATTACACAAATAATAAAGACATTGGAAAATATCCCAGTTACAGCCTCAATAATCAGCACAGAAAGACATGTTTTCCAGATGGAATCCATCATGTATCTCTTGTCAAGGAATAGTGTGTTATCTCGGTTGAGCTGCGGTTACTCTCTATCCGAATCATGCAGTATGCAGCTTCTGTCGCTGTGGATATTAACAGTTCATGGAATATTCTTCACAGTGAAAGCTCAATAGATAGAAAAATGGGTCTTGTATTCTCCAAAATTCCTCCCTTTCTTGGCTAGCAAAGGCTGTAGTGGAGGCAGCTAGACTCTGACAAGGGATCTCGACTGCTTTCATTGTCCCCTATTTGCATTCATCCAAATTCTACAGATATACAGTTACCGCAAAATGCATCTCTTAAACTTCAATAATTTGATTAACAAATTCAGCAAAGTGGACATAAAATTACCGTGATATGAAAGTGGGTTCAATGCTTTTAAGTGGCACTATGTCAATGTTAGCAAACTTAAATACTGCAGACCATGGTGACTATGACCTATGTCAACCTATGTCGCTCTTTTCATGGCTACAAGATAAAAAATGTAAAAGTTACAAGCTACGCTACTGAAATTTGAGAAATTTGCCAGGAAACGGCAAGAGGTAAAAAAAAAAGAAAGGAAGGGGCATAAACGTTGATGAATTGAAAATCAGATTGCTAAGCTTAGGCAAAAAAATGCTTTTTGCACAAATATCCACAATTCAGCTTTAGCCATATTTTGACTATTTAAGACTGAATTTTACTTTTTATTTTTCATTTTAATAGCATTTGATGAATAAAAGCCATTATGTGCATAGAGAGATATCTGCCAATGCTCCCGTATCGCTTTAGTCGCTGTGACAATACAAGGTTAAACCTTGTGTAAACATATGCTCAGAATATATCCAATCACAATGTCCTTTATAATACAGATGCTTGAATTTAACTAGGCAGCTGTATTTTCGGTATGTGTACAATATGCCACATATAGGTATAATTGTCACATTCTGCTGTTATTTTAGGAAATAGACATGTGCAATTAGTTTTGTTCCGAATGTCAATTCAGATGAATTTCAGGCAATTCGGACATTTGGATACTTCCAAATGTCCGAATAGCTGAATTGCCAAATTGCCGAATTTCCGAAGTGCCGAATTTCCAAAGTAACGAGCCGAACCGAACCAAACTGCCGAAGCGCCGAATGTTCGAATAGTCGAAGTGCCAAATTTCGGAGGTGTCGAATAGCAGAATTGCCGAACCACAGAATTGCTGAAGTACTAATATACCCAGTGGAAGAATGAAGAATGTTACACTGTATACCAGTTTAAATAAAAAGTATACACACATAGCCAGGATTCAGCTGTAAGCATTTGCAACACTTACAACAATCAAGTAACATGTTCGTATAAAATATAAGCTACTTAGCCAGTCAATGGATGGGAATGAGTAAGTAGATAACTCCCTAATTCCCACGGTATTAGGGAGCTATCTACCAAAAGGCTGAAAGACCTAAATTGGTCTTTCAGCAAAATTTACTAATACTAAGTAAAAATTACTTAGTATTAGTAAATTCTGCCCCTACTCGCTATACTGCGAGTAGGGGCATTCCTAGTAAACAGTGAGCAACCTTGTTTTTTTTTTTTTTTTTTTTTTTAACAGTGAGCGGTATAGCGAGTAGGGGCAGAATTGACTTATTTTAAGTAATCTTTAGTGAGGACCAATACTGAGGTCAAAGGTCAATTATGACATCATTCTGGCACCAATTTTGTCATTTTGAATTTTCAAACCATTATATAAACCTCAATGTGTCAGGACACTGCTTGTTTGCACTTATACTGGCGAAATGCATTGTGTTGTTTTACTATTCTATTTTTTAGCATTAAAATATATTTGGCATCCACTAATTTGTGTGTTTGACCATTTATTTTAGTTTTTCTGCTTTTATTATTTTTGTTATTTTTTTTTCTGTTCCTGACACACCTATTTCCTGGAGTATCTACCCTACATTTGTACCCTGGTGAGGATAACATTCTGGAGAATTTACCCGACACTATATCCCTGGTGGGGATTATACCATCCAGTCATTATTAATTGAGCATTATCCCTGCTCAACTAAATGTGAGTAAGTTATTATTATTATTATCTGTCATTATATTTTACCACAGTGAGCACTATTGTTTTTTTTTAATATATTTTTTCTGTATCTACAAGCTGAGATATTGACCTATAAAGCTACATATCCGTCAGTGGGGGTTATACCGCTGTATGCCTTTTTACTTAGAGCTGGTTTATAGCTCCATCAAATGTGAGTGCTAGCTTTCATATCTGTGTTGTGAGTCCACACCTAGCACTAAACAAATTGCACTATTATCGGCCATCTCTGTGTTTTAGTTCATATATTGGATTACAAGCCGAAGTCTGGAGAGCTTTTAACTAAGAAGCTGGTGATGACATAGATTTATAAATTGCAAGGAAAAGGTTAATGAATCCATTTAATATACTATTAATAAGCCAGTGTAATGTAAGATAGCTAAAATATTGTATGTATGGATTTGGTTTAATTGTGCTGGCGTGCATTACTGTCAATGGCACCTCTGACTTCTACTCTGTTATAGTATTGAAACCAGAAATCTGTCACCATAATCCATGCTAGCCAATCAAGGTGGGTACTTAATAGACCGGGAACTGGAGAGAACTGAGAATGGAATCGCAAATTTTAGGACAAAATAGATGAGTTGGAAAACAGATCTGTAGGCGAATATCTCCCCTTGTCCCCAAATCCTGCTATGTTGAAGAAACCCAAACGTCCCAGATGCCAAACAGGATTGCTAGGTAAATGACTTGTCTTACAATGTAACAGAAGGAAGACACATTTGAATAGTGTGAGAGATGTTGTTGTTCAGTGTTCAAATAACATTCAAAGCAGACGCTAATAACCCTGTACGTTGAAATCCTAGGAGAGCACATTATTAAAGTAATAGGAAGCTCATCTTAGTGAAACTCTCAATACGAACAGGAGATCCAACATTGTATGAATAAAGACATCACTGGGACAAATTTTTTATAAAATTCCCTTGAAATCTAGGTATGGATTCATTATTCTTACACTATTCTGCATGTGAAAGGAGATCTGAGGCAAAATGAGTTTACTTTAATTTAAATCATCCAAAAATATGTTTTGTATATTTAGTTTTGATGCTTGAAACTTGTAAGAGGAAGGAGTTCTGAGAGTGTCACTGCCATTGAAGTTCTTCTCTGTTTCTACTGTTGTGAGAATGTTAGTCTCTTGTCGATATGGTAGAGAATGTTTTTTGTCGATATTTGTATCTGTGTTTGTATGTCTCACTGTAAGATGAATGATATGCTGCTGGAGAATAGTCCTCGTGTTGAATAAGCTATTCGGGATATTCATCCCTGCCTCAACAAGAGTGTTGTCTATTATTTGGAGGCATGATGATAAAGAATGTGGACCTGTGTGCTGGAACCGTAAACACATAGGCCAGTGAGCTGGAAACATCTTTGAAAAGATAGCGTTAGGAGCAGGGGTGTGATTCTTTAAGAAGAAGCAGTTAGAAGAGGGGACATCTGCCTGATGACTGACTTCCGACCCTGCTGCTACTTATCACCAGCTGCTGCTATCCCTCATTTTCTTGGTACAAACAAGTTAACATCAGCTAACTTCCTATACACTGATCAGCAACAACATTAAACCCGTTGACAAGTGAAGTGAATAACATTGGTTATATTATTACAATGATCTGAGTGAATTTGACAAGTGTCAAATAGTGATGGATAGATGATAGTATTTTGTGGTTCATACCTACTAAAAGTGATGCAAATAACTGGGGAACTAGCGTCACGGTCATCGACGCCCATGGGGATGCTTGTGGGGAGTAAAGGGTCCCGTCTGGTTGTTCACACCGAAGAGTTACTGTATCTCAAAGTGAGAAAAAATGTAATTTCTATTAGATAACATTTTATCAGCTCTGTTACCTTTGTAATACCATTTTTTATTTCGTTTTTGTAAAGCGTAATTAACTTTTAACATTAGAATGGCATTAATCTTATTCGTCATTTCTGTAATCTTTATGGTACCTTCTTTTGTAGGTGGTATTTTATTTAAATTATTTAAATTAAACAGTTCAATATAAAGCTGATTTAGAGATAGGCCCTGAGTCTTTTTCATTTCTGACCCCAGTTTAGTGAGGTGACCACGAATGGCACTCCTAGAGGCACACCATGTAGTAGATGCTGATATGTTTTGTGTGAAGTCTTCCTCAAAGTACAAGTTAATTATATTAGATAAATTATCACAATCGTCTTTCTTCTTTACTAGTTAACAATCTCTCATGCAATCTCCAGGCTGAAAAATTTGTATTGTCCGTACCTGAACCAATATCTAAAATAACTGTAGAGTGCTCCGTTCATGTGTTGTCCCTTATCTGAACTAAGGAATCTGGAGGACTATATCTGAACCAATCTACGGATAACCGGATGACCAGTCTGTTTAAAATTGGCTAACTTGGATCATAATATGCTTTGAATTTTACCCTAGTTTTAGTGCCTGACATGTAAGCACAATCTCTTTTACTTGTGACATCCTGAGGAGAAGATTGCAGCTGTCACCCTCAGCCCCCCTTCTTATGTCCTAAGTAACTTCATGTTTTTTTTTATATATAACCGTTGAAAAATGCTTAGTTCTGTAAATTCCTTTTATGCTTTTATGGTACAAAGTGCCTTCCAGCATCCTGTTATTATCACGCAAGTCACAAAGCTATTTACTATATAATCTTGTAAACTCTCCCATTAAAAAGCAGAAGCATCCTTTGATTTCACAAACGCTGTGTCTTTTTTTCTTTCTCCAAGCGCTAAAACGTACAATCTGGTAAACGTACAATCTGGTAAACGTACAATCTGGTAAACGTACAATCTGGTTTCCCTTGAACATACTTTGGGTTATTTTTATCCACAACAATTTAGGTCCCGGAAACCCGCGAGTTGTAGACGGGGAATCTTAAGTTGCAGCAGGTGAGAAAAAACTGTTTACTTTTCTACCTATCAAGATTCACTCTCTATTGAGCTCTCTGAGTCCTATGTCCAGGTGAGTAGGGATTTAACCCTTTCACGACCGCGGACGGTTCAGGACCGTCAGCGGTAAAACGTGCGTTTGGACCGCTGACGGTCCTGAACCGTCATAGCGGAAAACGGGCTGCAGGAAGCGATCAAAGATCGCTCTTGCCCGTACTATGATGTAACTATCTGCCAGACATCCCAGGCAGATAGTAACATCCAATTACGGTGTGTGAGCGATCCGCGATCGCTCACAATTGGCTGCTGTCAAAGTGGGTGTTACAAACACTCACTTTGACAGTGATCTCTGCCCCTCTCTCCTCTGTAGCGTTTTGTGAGGCGAGAGAGACAGAGATCGTGATAGTTTGTTGCAGCAGAGTGTTCCAGAGAGTTGTAAAAAGTATCAGCAGTGAATTCAAAATCCATTTTAACCCCTTCCCTGCCAGATCTGTTTCAGCAGTGCATTTGTACTGTCTGTCTTTTTTTTTTTGCCCTTAAAGGGTTAAATTTGTTTTAAAAATATTTGTCTTAGTCTGTCTTAGTCTGTTTTAGTCTGTCTTAGTCTGTCGTAGTCTGTCGTAGTCTGTCGTAGTCTGTCGTAGTCTGTCGTAGTCTGTCGTAGTCTGTCGTAGTCAGTCAGTTTCCTTCCCCCAAATCTCCATTAGATTTTTGTGACAGGAGTTAGTTTAGGGATTGCTGTTTAGTCTGTTTTAGTAAAAAAAAAAAAAAAAAAAAGTATAAAAAAAAATTTGTGTGTTTGTAATTTGTTTTAGTCGTGTGTAAAACATGCAGCGTATGTATAACTTGCAGGAGGCATATGCCTTCTTGGCGTCAGACTCTGACGCCACTGACACTGCGTCAGATTTTGACCCAGGTCAGTTTTCTGACATGTCTAGTCAAGACGACATGTCATCTGTGTGTGAGCCGGCTGAAGAAAGAAGCTGTGCTTCCTCTGCTATGCCAAATGTGGAGGAGGACTGGGTACCTCCACAGTTAGCCGAGCCCAACGTCCCCCCTTTTAGTGCCAACGCAGGCATTAATGTTAATGTGGATGGCTTCTCCCCAATGCAGTATGTAGAACTATTTTTAGGGGATACCATCTGGGAGGAGATTGCTTCCCAGACTAACTTGTATGCTACCCAATTTATTGACAACAATCCAGGTAGCTATACAGCCAGGGAGCATGACTGGCATCCCACAGATGTCCCAGAGCTTAAAAAATTCTGGGCTCTCACATCGCTCATGGGGATTATAAAAAAGCCATCGATTCGCTCATACTGGAGCACCAACCCAATAATGTCGAGTCCAGTATTCTCCCAAACCATGCCTAGAGCCAGATACGAGTTACTGCTGAGATTTTTACATTTCAGTGACAATACCCTCTGTCACCCTAGAGATCACCCCCAATACGATAGGCTTTATAAAATACGCCCACTGCTAGACCATTTTCAGGACAAATTTTCGGATGTTTATACCCCCCAACAAAATTTATCCATAGATGAATCTCTAATGAAATACAAAGGGAGATTAGGGTTCAGACAATACATCCCCTCAAAGCGCTCTAGGTATGGCATTAAACTGTACAAACTGTGTGAGAGCGAAAGCGGATACACATTTGCCTTTCGTGTATATGAGGGGAAAGATGGTCAACTGGACCCTCCTGACTGTCCTGACTCCCTGGGGACAAGTGGGAAACTTGTATGGGACCTACTAAACCCCTTGTTTAATAAAGGTTACCACCTTTATGTGGATAATTTTTATAGTAGTGTCCGTCTATTTAAAACCCTTTATGCTTTACAGACACTGGCCTGCGGCACTGCCAGAAAAAATTCCAAAGATTTTCCACGATCTCTCATAGATGCAAAATTAAAAAAAGGCGAATGTAAAGCACTTCGGAAAGCTGAGGTGCTTGCACTAAAATTTAGGGACAAGAAGGATGTCCAAATGCTCACCACCATCCATGATGAACGCATGTCCGACGTCTCTGTCCGGGGCAAAGTAGAGTCCAAACCGGTTTGCATCAGGGCGTATAATAAGTACATGGGTGGTGTTGATTTGGCTGATCAGCTTATGCAGCCGTATCTTATTTTACGAAAAACCAAAGCATGGTATAAAAAGGTGGCTATATATCTGATGCAAATAGCAACCCACAACTCATTTTTACTTTTTAAAAAAAATAATCCAGGGAAAATCACCTTTCTCCAATTTCAATTGAAAATAATTTCTTTAACAATTTATGGAGATGGACAAGTTCCAACAACGGTGCAAGCTGAGTCCAGACATTTTATTTTTAAGTTACCGCCAACTGCTAGAAAAAAAAACCCCCAGAAACGTTGCCGGGTCTGTTTTAAAAACGGGAAAAGGACAGACACCCCTTTTCACTGTCCTGATTGTCCTTCGAAACCAGGACTCTGTGTAGGAACATGTTTCAAGCAGTACCACACAGAACAGTTGTAAGAAGTGTTCCTGAATTTTTATTTTATTTTCTGTTTCTTTGGAAAGCAGCCATTTTTTTGTTAGTCAGTTTCCTTCCCCCAAATCTCCATTTAGATTCTATTTGCAGGAGTCAGTTTAAAGATTGCTGCTAAATGTACATTTGCTACCTGCACATTTGGCCTAACAAGTTTTCTGGCAGTAACACATAACCAGCTGTCCAAAACCAGATGACGTGTGCATAAAAACCAGAATAAAGAAAATACCACTACACTTTCTTTGGGGGGCAAAATGGTTGGGGGAAAGAAGTCAAAACACCCCATCCTCTATAACATTTGATGTCTACTTTATAAAAATATATACTATACATATTGGCATGATGGTAACATTAACTGGGGGGTACAAAAATATGTCAAACTGAAGATAGACCAAGCATACCTATATATCAAGTTGAAAAACTGACATGTACAAGTTCTGATTGTTGCCTTTTGGCCCCCAAACAACCCGGCAACCATATACATGGGGGGTATCACTGTACTCAAGAGATGTTGCTGAACATATTGGGCAGTGTTTGGCAGTGACACGTAACAGGATCTGTTAATTCATGCCTAAAGTACAATGTGTGTGACAAAGAAACAAAAAAAGATTACTATCCAAAAGTTTGACAAAGGCTGGTGGTAGAATTCAGTGCATGAAAAGTGTTAAAATACCACAATTTAAAATGCCCTGGGTTGTCTACTTTTCAAAAATATATGGTTTGATGGGGGTAAAATACATTGGCTCAAATGGGACATGGGCGCAGGTTGATTACATGTCAAAATTCCAAGTTGGGAAACTGATAAGCGCACCTGCCAAACGTGGCCTTTTAGCCCCCAAAGAACCCGACAAGCCTATGCATGGGTGGTATCACTGTATTCAGGAGATCTTGCTGAACACATATTGGGGTGTTGTTTGGCAGTGACACATAACAGGATCTGATAATTCAGGACTAAAGTACAAGGTGTGTGAAAAAAACTGAAAAAAATGTACTAACTCAATGTTTGACAAAGCCTGGTGGTAGAATTAGTGCATGGAAAGTGTAAAAATTCCACCATGTGAAATACCCTAGGGCGTCTACTTTTCAAAAATATATGGTTTGATGGGGGTAAAATACATTGGCCGGCTTCAAAAATGTCCCAAATAGGACATGCATGCAGGTTGACTACATGTCAAAATTCCGAGCTGGGAAACTGATATGCGCACCTGCAAAATGTGGCCTTTTAGCCCCCAAACAACCCAAAACACCTATACATGGGGGGTATCCCTGTACTCGGGAGATGTTACTGAACACATATTGGGGTGTTGTTTGGTAGTGACACCTAACAAAATCTGTGAATTTATACCTGAATTGCAATTTATGTGAAAAAAATAAAAAAAATAAACTACCTATGCAAAGTTTGACAAAGGTTTATGGTAAAATGGCTGCATAGAAAGTATCAAAATATTCTTAGATGAATACCCTGGGTTATCTAGTTTAAGAAAAATATATACATGTGGGGTGTTTTTTGGAGATTTATGACATAACAGTGGTACAATGTCACTATTGATACATTTGAAAAATGTAAATTTTGAAACCGCAATTTCCTACTTGTACTTATAGCCCTATAACTTGCAAATAAAAGCAAAAAAACACGTAAACATTGGGTGTTTTTAAACTAAGGACAAAATGTTTAATCTATTTAGCAGTTTGTTTCATTCGATTTTGTAGATCAGTAAAATATTTTTTAAGTAGAAGTCAAAAAACACGTTTTTTTGGGTTTTTTTCACCATATTTTACTATTTTTTTTAAAGTAAATGATATGAAATGATACAAATAATGGTATGTAAAGAAAGCCCTTCTTGTCCTGAAAAAAACAATATATAACTTGTATGGGAACAGTAAATGAGAGAGCGGAAAATTACAGCTAAACACAAACACCACAAAAGTGTTAAAATAGCTCTGGTCCTTAACGTACAAACATCGCAAAAACAGTCCGGTCCTGAAGGGGTTAAAGAACTTGTTTTCTGTGTTATGGTATGTTCAGGTGGAATGTCTTGTGAAAGAAATCTTGGATTCTTGAATATATCCGTGCGGCTCAAGTTTGTCTGCCTTGTCATTTGTCTTATAGTTAGAGTCAGAATCCTCCAAGGCAGATCTCTGATCTGTGTTTAGATTAAGAAGACAAGGACTGTGAAAATTCCACTGCACTGGTCCTCAGTGTTTAAACACTGTTTGTATAGTCTGTCTTGGTTAAGGAAGTAATTACACCTTACAGGTGTCAGACATAGGTAACTCACAAAGTACCCAGGAGGAATTTACAGCTCTAACTATAGTCAAACACTATAAAGGACAAGGAGTAGAGATGTCGTGAACATAACATTTTCCGTTTGCGAATGGTGAACGCGAATTTCCGCAAATGTTTTGCGGTTATGTTGACCAGACCAGAAATCATGTACAGAGCACAACCTGTCTTTGGTAACATTTCTAACTCAAGCACGGTGCAAAGCTACCAAGGTCAAACTGCAAGCATCTGTTCCCACTATTATCTTCTTAGGACCCTTTATTTCTCATGATACAAAGCATCTCACAGAAGACAGGAAACATGCAGTTCAAAAGATTAAACTTCCACACAGCCTAGCCCAGCTACGGACATTCCTGGGTCTAGTCTCCTATTGTCGCCCATGGCTCTGCTCTGCAGCAATATACATGCAGCCCTTTTATGATTGCCTCACGAGTGAACCCTTTCATTTAACTCCTGAAGCAGAGGAAGCCTTTTGCACTCTTAAGTTGCTTGTCACCTCAGCTCCAGCACTGGGTCTCCCAGATTACAGAAAACCCTTCACCCTGTTTTGCACCGAGCAGGCTGATTATGCAACAGCTGTCCTCACGCAGGACCACGGTGGGAAACAGAGACCCATTGCCTATTACTGCAGCAGGTTGGACCCTGTTGCCAGAGGTGCCCCTTCCTGTGTCAGAGCAGTAACTGCTGTTACTACCCTACTGGACAGAGCCACTGACATTGTCTTGAAAAATCCTGTCAACATTTACACCCCCGCATGACATTAACCGCATTCTGTCACAAGTTCAGCCAAAACACATACATAATAGACCTATACAAAAATAAAAACAGAACACAACATAGTGTGATCACTACAGGGAAACATCATATGGTTCGTGTTAGGATGGTATTCATATATTTTCTTCATGCCATCACTTCCAGTAATGTCTGCGCCGTCACTTCCTGTGAGTTCTTCCAGTTCAAAGTTCATTATGTCCAAAGAAGGTCTCAGAAGATGGAATCCTTAGTGTTTATACTTGTGGGCACCATTTTTTAAATGGGCATAAAGTCTATATAGTCCATAATGTGCAGGCATATAGTATGGGAAATAAGGAGAACAGAGAGTTAGAATAAATTCTTTAAATAAAACAATGTAGGTATACATCAATACAATCAAATAAATAACATATAAAAAAGTAATAAGAACTCAGGGATAAAGATGTAGAAAATTGAGTAAATGTAAAAAATATAAAAAATAGTAAAACATAGAGGGGATGAATACAAAACAAATATAAGGAGATTAAAAATTATTGTAAAATTGGATTAATCTCAAAATCAATATTAAATCCTTCGGGGACTAAAGTGTGTAATTCAAAAATCCATTTTGTCTCCTGAGAACTTGTTTTTTTTAGTAATATCTCCACCCCTCCAATGAACAATTACTTTATCTATAGTGCACAATTCCAGATGTTTCGGATCTGACATGTGTTTTTCTAAAAAGTGCTTAAATATGCTGTGATTTAAAAAGCCTTTTTAAAGTTCCTCACATGTTCGCTCATTCTTGTTTTGAAAGGTCGAGATATTTTCCCTATGTACTGTAATCCGCAAGTACACCACAAAAGATAGATCACATTCGGTGCTAATTGATTTGATTTTGTGTTTTTTCATTGTGACTGTGGAATTAAAATTGAGGATATTTGCATTCGTTATTTTCGTACTGCGGCATGCGATACACATGCCACAGTGAAAAAAAACCTTCAAGCTCATGTGACCAGTTTGTCAGAAATTTTTGGGGGACTTCACTTTTAATAAAACTTGAAGTTAAAATCTGCTTAAGATTTCTCGCGCCCCTAAAGATAAACTTTGGTTTTTGGACTATGTATTCTTTAATATCGTCCTCGTATTGGAGGATATGCCAGTTTTTATCGATTATTTTTTTAACTGTGCCCACATTACTAGAAAAATTAGAAATTAATGGAATTCGGTCATTAGTTGTCTTTAAATTTTTGTTTTTATTTTTAAGTAGAGGGGATCTATCTAGATTCGCCACCACTTTTATATTATTTAGTAGATTGTGGCTGTTATATCCCTTTTGTTTGAATTGTTTCTTTAAGACATCAGATAGGGTAATAAACTCCTGCTGGTTAGTGCAGTTCCTGCAAATTCTTAGGAACTGCCCCTTAGAAATGTTGGATAACTAGGGGCGCTGGTGGCAGCTATTCAGTTCGATGTAACTATTTACATCAACTTGTTTTAAAAAAGTCGTAAGTGCATGATTAAAAACATAAATATTCAGATCTAAAAAGTCAATGTTAGAATGGCTGACACTTTTTGTAAGGGAGATACCCCAGTTATTTGTATTAAGATAGTTAAAAAACAGTTAAAAGAATCACCAGATTCCCTCCAAATAATGAAGATATCCTCTATATATCTTTTATATAGGACCAAGTTTGCGCCAAATTCATGTTCATGATAAATACAATGTTTTTTTCCAATATGCCATGAAAATATTGCCATAACTTGGTGCAAACATGTTCCCCATTGCACTGCCTCTAATTTGTAAAAATAAATCTTCACCAAAAATAATTGTGGTTTAAAATCATTTTAATTCCCTCTAAAATAAAGGTCTTCTGTGAATCTTTGTATTTATTGCATGAGTCTAAATAAAACATATTTTTCGTGATCTATAATTGTGTATAGGCTGGTGACATCACACGTAATTAAAAGAAAGTCATCATCCCATTTAAACCCATTTAGAGTATTTAAAAGACACATTGAATCCTGTAAAAAAGATGGGCATGTTTTGACCAAAGGTTGTAAATGGAAATCAACATATTAAGATAAAGGGCATAAACTGAATTAATTCCAGATACTATAGGTCGGCCCGGGGGATTATTAGGATCTTTGTGAATTTTGGGTGGGATGTATATTACGGGAATGCTTGGATGCTCTAAGTTTAGAAAGGAATATTCATTCTTATTAAGAATCTTATTCTCTAGGCCCACATCCAAAACATTTTTAAAAAGACTTTTAATATCATTAGTAGGGTCTAATAATAGACATCACTAAATCAAGGGAGATGCTGGCCACAGTCCCTCATTGTGAGTTGCAATTCCCCAGATGTTTGTCCTACCTCACCTCCTTCGTATGAGTTCTACCTGTGAGAGCTAAAAAATATGGGTTAATGGAAACGTAGTACCATAGAATGTGACGGCAGAAAAGAACCATTCGGCCCATCTAGTCTGCCCAATTTTCTAAATGCGTTCATTAGTCCCTGGCCTTATCTCATAGTTATGGATAACATATATTTACTTATTGCTGGCCAGACTAAAATATTTTATGTTTACATGATCGTATATTTTTCTGTGTATTATACAATCTTATAATAGATTATTTAGATTACGGTATATTATTTAACCTCAAAAGTTAGTTGAAGAGGGATTTAATTATTTAAATTTAAAATAGATATTAGACTGCGTAGTATGGAAAAAATGTAGTCCAAGATTAAACCCTCTGGCGGTACACCAGAATGAACACTTTTCGATATGGTTGCCTTATTAAAAACCTGCAGTAGATAGTCTTGACTAGAGTTTAAAACTAATAACGATACAGCTTATTAGCCTTCATTAAATTAACTGAAACTAATATTTTACATTTAATTGAAAACTATGAGTCCTTAAAAATGATATTATTCCTCTATTTTATGCAAGAATCTGATCGTTAGTGTCCGCCTACATTCTGTTGTTTAAGCCTGAATTTTTAGATTGAGTTTAGTGCCAATGATAGATTATAGTATAGGAAGGGACCACACCAATAGTCATCAAGTATCAGATGCAGTGTTTATCTTACCTTCGAGTTAGTTAGTGTTGGAGTGCCAAAAATCATTCTCCTTTCAAAACTAATAGAATCTAAGTATAAAATCTGTATCTACCCTTTTATTAGTGTGAATGACGCTTGAGCTAGTGTAGGAACAATATAAATTCAATCGCAAAGTGATATGTGACTTTGTTTATCATACTATTAATTATGTGTCAATCCTTTAATTAGAGTGAGTGAATATTGACTTGTTTTTTAATATTTTCCCCTTTTCTTTTTTCTTTATTTTCTCCTGAAATCACCAATTGATATGTGACGTTATATTATCAACTCATCCTCTCAGTCATCCCGGTTTTTCTGTTTTTTTGTTTTTCCTTCCCCTTCCCTGTCCTCATCTTATAAACCAATTTAATACCCAAGTTCATAGTGTAGTTAACTTAGCTTCATTTTTCTTCATATTTCCCTTTTGGAAAACCCAATCAAAAAGTGAACCCAAAAAAACGTTGAATTTAAATAGCGAGGTGATATTTAACTTCAAAAGTGGAAATGATCTTGATTTTATTTTTTGGTTCGCTCCTTTACCACTCTATTTTTATTTTATCCCTTTCATTTAGAACTTTATGGTGCAGAGGTTTAATCTCAAGTGCTCGTAAGGTAGTGGAGTTGACCTGACTTATATACTGCTTAAAGAACGTTTAGTGTGATCATATCCATTATAGTATACATGGCATTTGATATGGTGCCGAGTTCCTCTATTCTGTAGTTTTCTTCTACCTACCATTCGTAAAAAATATTTCTAATTTCAGACCTAAAATATATATGATTAGGCTTTTAGTATATCTAAACTTACATCCAGTAAGGTGTCTCTACCGGCCAGTATTTGTTTCATCTAATTGTACGACCTCTGCAATGTAGTCTGCTATTAACGATGATAGTAGTGTCTAAAATGATAAGAAAAAACAAACATATAAACCTATACCTGAACATCTTATAATAATCTAAGGTTCAGATAGATCGATTAAATAGATCAAATAGATTAATGGTATCCTATGTTTCACATAATTGTTTGTCCTTAAGCCAATTTATGACCTTTTGCATGGATTCAAAATTTAAAGTTGAATTTTCATATGGGATTATTAGCATACTTGGAAAGCCCCATCTATATTTGATGTTATTGTTTCTCAAACCTTTGTTGCTTCAGTAAAGAATTTTCTTACCAGTCTAGTTGACCTTGATAGATCAGGAAAACACTTTAAATGTTTGGATTTCAATGGAAAAGTTGACACGTTTCTAAAAGCATGTGTAAACTTTTATTTGCTTTATAAGAATTAAATTTGATTAGGCTTTTGTAGCCTATAAATGCGTTCATTTCTTTCTTTTACCACCCAGAGTAAATTGGCTTATAGTCAAAACAGCCAATCTGTTGCAGATTTGCTGGTGTGCCTGGGATCATGTCCTGTTGCATGACCCAATCTCAGACAAGCCTGAGCTGTCTGACAGGTGGCCCCACATTCGACTCTAGAATACTTTGGTATACAGAGAAGTTCACGGTCGACTCAATGACTACAGGATTCTCAGGTCATGTGACTGCAAAACAACCCCAGTACATCACCTTTCCACCACAATGCTTGACAGTGTGTATCAGATGTCTGTGCTAATATACTCTGTTTAGTTTTCACCAAATATGGTGCTGTGCTTTATGGCCAGATATCTCCACTTTGGTCTTGTTTATGCATAGAACATTGTTCTAGAAGTCTTGTGGTTTGTTCAGATGCAACTTTGCAAAACTAAGCTCCTAGAGAGAAGAGGCTTTCTCTTGGCAAAACTTCCAAACAAACCAAACCATACTTGTTCAGTCATTTTCATGGTAACCTACAGGCCTCAGTTTTTAGTTTTAATAAAGGATTTTATTTTTTCTTCCGTTCAATTTATTTTGAATCACAATTATATTTTCTTAAATGGTGATTATTTTTTACAAATCTCAGGGAGCGCCATGGGTACCAAGTTCGCCCCCAGTTATGCCTATATTTACATGAGGAGGTGGGAGGAGTTATTTGTGTAGTCAGGGCATGACTGGAGGGCGAGCTTGGTCCTATGGCGGCGTTATATTGATGATGTTATTATTATTTGGAAGGGGTCTTCTGCTTCATTTCAGGATTATGTGAAGTTTTTGAATAATAACGAGTACCATTTTGTTTTCAATCCCATATGGAACAGGGATGAGATCAATTTTCTTGATCTTACCTTGTCCCATGATTTGGGACATGTTCAGAGTAAATGTTTTTTTAAGCCCACTGATGGGAATGGGTTTGTCCATCGTAAGAGTTGTCATCATCAACCATGGCTTTGGGGAATTGCCAAGAGCCAATTTACCCGTCTCAGACGGAATTGTTCACATACACAGGATTTATTTTTCACAATCATCACATGTTAAAAAGAAACTTGTAGACAAAGGATACAATAAAAATAAGTTAGAGAGAGAGATCCATAAAATTGGTGATATAGAAAGAAAAACACTTCTGGAAAACAAACTATGTCCCCCCGATACTAGGGACAGTTTTCGACCCGCATTTATAACTCACATTTATAACTCACTTTAATACTGATCATAATAAAATTAAGAGAAGTACAAAGTTTTTGGCCTATTCTGTTACAAGACCCTGTTTTGGGAGCACATTTATCTGATAATCCTACAGTTATATATAAAAAAAATAAAAATCTCAAAAATATGCTAGCACCTAGTTATGTGATTAAGCCACCATCAGTTCATACCTCTGCTCTTTCAGGCTCTTTTTGGGGCTGTGGTTCTTGCAAAGCTTGTGCCACGGCATCCATCAAAAATAGCCACTCGTTCTCTAGTTTTGTAACGGGGGGAACTTTCAAACTTAAGAATGATATTAATTGCCACACGGACTTTGTGGTATACTTATTACAATGTCCGTGTGGCATGCAATATGTGGGACATACAAAGAGGATTTTAAATGTTCGTTTGCTGGAACATCTTAAAGGACCACTCTAGTGCCAGGAAAGCATACTCGTTTTCCTGGCACTAGAGTGCCCTGAGGGTGCCCCCACCCTCAGGGACCCCCTCCCGCCCGGCTCTGGAAAGGGGAAAAGGGTTAAAACTTACCTTTTTCCAGCGCTGGGCGGGGAGCTCTCCTTCTCCTCTCCGCCTCCGTTCCTCCCCGTCGGCTGAATGCGCACGCGCGGCAAGAGCTGCGCGCGCATTCAGCCGGTCACATAGGAAAGCATTCATAATGCTTTCCTATGGACGCTTGCGTGCTCTCACTGTGATTTTCACAGTGAGAATCACGCAAGCGCCTCTAGTGGCTGTCAGTGAGACAGCCACTAGAGGATTAGGGGGAAGGCTTAACTAATTGATAAACATAGCAGTTTCTCTGAAACTGCTATGTTTATAAAACAATTAGTTAACCCTAGCTGGACCTGGCACCCAGACCACTTCATTAAGCTGAAGTGGTCTGGGTGCCTAGAGTGGTCCTTTAATAATATTAAAAAGAGATTAATGACACATTCTGTTTCGGCCCACTGCATATCGTGCCCATTTTTCTCTTTCAAGGACTTCAGATGTCTGGGGATCGAGAGGGTGCTCCCTTTTCTGCGTGGGGGTAATAGGGTCCAGAGATTAGCCCAGAGAGAATCTTTCTGGATCCACAACCGTCATACCCTCACGCCAAGAGGTCTAAATATAGATAGTGATTTAATCTGCTTTTTGGAGTAATATTATTTATTATAACTGATATATAAACATATATATTTTTCTGTACAACATGGGTATGTGTGCTTGCTCACATTGTGGGGCCTTTTCTACAGTTAGGAGTTAATTTTTTATTCACAATACGGATTATATATAATTGTATTATACTATATACAATTTTATATATATATATATATATATATATATATATATATATATATATATATAAACCTTTTTGTATTTTGATTATAATTATAAGTTGTTCTAAGGGTTTGTATATATGGCACAGAATAATCATTACAGATCCACTAAATGGTGATATATAATAAATTATCTGGTTAAATACTTCATACTTGGGATTTAGGATGCTATATCCCTTTAAAAACAATAGATATGTGTGTTTACTTATAGGATTGGAGATCTTTTTACATTTAGAGAAACATCCTTTTCACTTTCATACACTGCACTCTATTACTTCATATAAAACAGTATTTTATATTGTTTAATCTTGATGAATATAATTTATGTTTAATTGGGAGTTAATATAGATGATACAGTTTGATTAGCTACAGGAGCCGCTAACATTCATTGTATAGTGATTTACGAATAAAGAATGAGGGTGTTTTGAGTCAAATATAGCTAACACATGTTTTTTTTAGCAGAATTTTGAGTTTCAATTACTTCTCCTCCGATCTACATGAACTGCAGCTGAGTTTGTGTGTCCGGTTGCCATAGAGATTAATGGCCGCTGGAATGCATTTGGAACGCGGATGTACCCGCAATGTCACTTCCGGTTTTGGCGATGATGGCCACTTCCGGTTTTCTGACGAAAAAGGGTGGAAATTTTATTCCACACAAATTGGAGAAACTAGAAACAGCTGATGAACGAGGATTCCTCCACCAATCCAAATAGAAGAGGATTTACACGCCCACTGAATCCACCAATGGGCTTAGGGACTAGCCCTATTTAAGGACACAGGGAAGGTTTTTTTTAGGATATGTTTGTTTGTAACATGTATTGATACATTTCAACAGTTTTTATTGCGGTCCCTGAGGAGGTTCATTTAGAACGAAACCCGTAGGACTTTTTTCTTTCCTGCTTTCCATATGCTATGCTGATTGGTGACTGCTTACTTTTTTATTGAATAAATTTCTAAAAATGTTTTACCCTGACTTGTGGAAGTCCTGTGGTGGAATAATTACCTGGAGGTGATTAGAGAGATCTGTTGGCCCCCCATTACATCGGGCTAGGCACCTTGAGAACGCTTACACTTGTCTACATCTAGTGAATGCAAATAATGCTGCGCATAACGAAATTGTGTTTTTACAATATCACACTATGTTTTATTTTATGTCTTTTCTGTAGATTTACACGGCCATATCCCGAATTGTTTGTTGTGGTTCTCTAGATTAACAATAGGTTATCTCTATCAACAAAATAACCTTTAATAAACTGAAAACACAGCATGATTTAATATATTCTGGGATATAAATGGATATTTTATCATCTAGAATCTAGTTACATTATAGAAAACATTATAATTGCCAACTACAAAAAGGCTAAAAATAACACTACAAACACTACATTGACATAAGATTCAGAGATTCCTCTCATTGAAGACATTTCTTTTTTTAGAGCATAAAAACTATAGAATGTTATTAATGATTATTTATAAAATTGCAACACACTCAGTAATGTTTTAGGTTCCCTAAATGCTCGGTATAACTGGTACCAGGTCCCTTTTAGCCTGGGGTTGGAAATTATGAGAAGAACAGATTGTACTGGAGTAAAGGAAAATGTCAGGACGAGATGTGCATGGTACCAAAACATGGTTTTCTCTTTTATGATGGAAAAAGTAAATAACTCCACATAAAATGTTAGATAAAATAATAAAAGTCTTGTCATTATATTTGCAGCCGATTGGTGTGATTCCATGTTGGTGTTGCCAAATGTTCCAATGGTCTCCTTCATTCTGTGAACGTGCAGCCTGAGGAACCCAACAGTACAGAATGTAGTGATAGTCATAATCAGGAATGGGGCACAGTTGGTAATAAGTAAACTGTATTTTAATGTTGGATTGATTGTGTATGTTTCAGATGTTGTGTTACTGGAGATAATTATGGATTTGTTGTTGAAGAGTCCTTGATCTTTGTCAGCAATAGAGAAGAGTAGGACTAGAAGGCTGCTACCGAGAGACACCACTTCTGCCACCATTATCAGCCAGGGCACCATAACATCTATCTGCATTTTAACCCGAGTCAGAAATCCAGAGCTAAAGTTTATTATTTTAATGAAGTTGAAGAAACAGAGACAGGCGGTCAGCCAGGAGCAAGATGTGATGCTGAACATGGACATAAAATCAAGAATGACTTTGCCATAAATTTGTGAGATACATAGAAATACAGTGATAGTAATTGTTACGCAGTAACTGACATTGGAAATGCTCAGAGTGAAGAGAATTTTACAGTTACTGCTCATATTCTCCCTTTTTATAAAACCAAGAAATTTGATTGTCCAGATAAATAAACTGAGAATTATTCCAACCACCGCCTCAACACAACATATTGCTTTTACATTATAATCAATCTCCATGATTCAATCGCTCCCTGGGAATGTCTGGCTGTAAGATGCTGTCTTGTTCCAGTTTAATGGCTTGTTTATCTCAATATTTGGTAAAATTCCTCTCACTGTCTCTCAGTTAGTCCTTCAGCCAGCTTTGTGGAATTCCTGTGTGAGATAGAATGAAGATAACACAAAGCTTCTCCAGCAAACAGCGGTCTGACCATCAGTCGGTGTCAATGTCTGTCATTGGGTACATGCAAACTCAGAATATCTATTTTTACAACTGAATTTAAATACAGCCAAACAAGCCTATTAGGTTCCCTTTCCAGAAATGATATCCCTGGCGCCTATTCTTCACCTATACTCCCCATTTGTTTTTATTTTGAAATTTAGTGTTGAATCCTTTCATTGTATTCACTTGTAACAGAAAGTTCACTGCCTTAGGTCATTTAAGATCATTTGATGCTCCTCTCTGTGAAATCTATAGGTGTAGGTAGATGGATACATAGGGTTATGTAACAGCTGGAGCTAAATGAAACACAATTAGAAGTCAATTTATTAGTGTGTGAGCAAAGCAACATAAACAAAAATGATACTCATGCAAATATTTCTTCTAGAACATCTTTGTGGTTCCTTCCAAACTGACAGCAAGATGAAATAAGCCTGTGTTCGTGGTTGGGAGTTCATCTCATCGAAAGGAAACAGCCAATCTTTGTGAGTTTTAAAAGAAATAGCCAGTTATATTGTTTGAAACTGCAGATCTGGGACTCGATGGTCTAATGCAGGAACAAAACAAAAAAAAGCAAATACATTTTTAACATGAAAAAGAGACTACAAAGATTGACATGAATTACAGAGGTTTCTATCACCATAGAGATAAAAACATCCAGAACAGATTGTACTGGAGTAAAGAAAAACGTCACGACTAGATGAATATCGATCCAAACAATATTCCTGGCTGTGTTTGCTAAGTAAAAGGTAAAAATCTCCAAATAGTAGATTAAGTAAAAGAGAAGAAGTCTTGGCATGGTAGTTGAAGCCGATTGGTGAGGTTCCATGTTGATGTTGTCAGATGTCCTGATGGTTCTCTTCATTCTGTGAACATGTAGCCTGAGGAACCCAACAGTACAGAATGTAGTGACTGTAAAAATCAGAAAGGGGGCGCAGTTGTTAACAAACACAAGAGTGTACATTGAGAAATTGGATGCATTTCCTCCGGATGTTGTGTTGGTGGCAATGGTTACGGATTGGTTGTTGAGGGGCCCTTGATCTTCTTCAGCAGTATACCCTATTAGGACAAAAAAGACTACTACCAAGAGTGTATAGACAAAACGGAGACCACCCCGGTGCAGCAGTGAATTGAAAAAAGGGGGATAAATTACTTCCCTCTGAGTCTAGGCTGTAACAAAGGATTCCTCGGATCCTCACAAATCAATATGTAAAACAAGATACGCCTAGATAAAATGGAAGCAGAGAACACTCATAGGGTAACACCGTTTAGTGTATATGTCCCTACTATGAATATTATGCACTCACAAAATAAAGGAGTATTTCAAGCCCATCTGATGTCTTTAGATCCTGGAGTATAATTCCTCAGGAGTACATGCAGAAAAGAAAACTGGACATAGTGTGAAATCTTAATTAAATAAAGAAATCACATTTAATGGAAAAACTTACAAAAAGTCAGAAGTAAAAATGCTCATCAAAGGTGGTGAATTGAAGAAGCAGGTTACAGGATTTATGAAGCAGCTCTACGCGTTTCGTCTAGATAATAGACTGATGAAGGGTAAATCAGAATGCTTTATTATGGCCAAGTTGCCTGGTTATATACACAGAACCCCAGTATGGGGTCTCCATTCAGTTTTACTGTAAGCCCACCCAGGCGCCTCTGTGCCTGGTAGATAAGTGAGCTTGCTTTTACTAAAATTAATTCTCCCAGGCACTCGAGGTACAATACAAAACACAAAACACCCCAAAATACATACAAGTTTGATAGGAACCCCCACAAGTGTTATATTCCCAGATAGCCCGGATCTGAGGGCCCATATAAACATGGGTGGATCAGACCCTTTATAAACATAAACAAAGTCTCCCCCTGGCTCGTACTTAGCGAATGTTCACCTCATTTGGGAGGGTCTTTTCCCCGAAAAAGCGTTTTTTTGGCTTGTCTGGGAATGGAGCAGGCAACGGTATGATTTTCACAGTGTTCGCAAAGCATATTGTCTGAAATTGAGGTCCAGGCATGTGGCAACTAAGTCGCGCTGCCTGAATTCGGGAGACAAAATGGCCGCCATTTACTAAAACATGCGTTGTTTGGTTAGACGAATGGCGCCACCTAGAAAGAGCACTTAACTTTATTGTTTGTTGTTAATGAGCCAGGGGTAGGGGGGGGGGGGGGGGGGGAGGGGAGGGGAGGGTGGTCAGTTCAACAAAAATACTGAACCAAAGGGAAATGTAGGACTTTGATGAAAATGGGAACAAAATAGGAGAATTTGCCAATACTGTCTGTTCAGAGGGAGTTTAGCACATAATCTATTTGTAGTTTGTTACAGAGCTTATCACTTTGCTGCAAAATATATACATAGTATTTATATTTGATATATTTTGCAGTGCAGCGATAGGTACATTTGTGTGCAATTTTATGTAAGCTAATTCTGTTTGGACTTCAGTCACTGCATTCAGACTGTACAGAATAGTATTTGACCATATTTCACATTCGGTCTACATTTGGTCAATGTTCATGATTTAAGTATTAAGTTTCTACTGAGGATTTGGTTGATCTATAGTTTATCTCTTCATTATTTTATTGATTGATTGATTGATCGATTTGTTGTTTTAGTGTCTGTCCCCAAAGCACCAGGGCTCCTTAATTCATTCCTTATTGTGACCGTCTTCTACTGAATGGCAATTAATTACATTAGTCACAGTGTTTGTGTGTTTTTTTTGCAGTAGAATTACACTGTTTTCAGAAGTGATCGAACATACAGCTGTGTGTGCTAAACAATTACTTATTGAATCTTATGTTGTCCCATTAATGCTATACTTTTATAGCGTTAATCATTTGATACATATGTGTAGATGTTATTTGTGTGGCAATTAGCTCCAACTGAAACAGAATACACAATCAGTGTGAGCACTCTGAGTCTATAAACACATAGGACCGTGACAGTACCAACCTCCACGTGGCTACTCTCCATGATTTACACTTATCATCTCCTCTGTTATTTGTATTTTGTGTTAACGCAGTAATGATGATTGTCCTATGCAAATAACTAAATACCTTTCTATTAGAGCTAGAGGGATATTAGCAAATTGCATTTTAAAGTGAATACAATGACCATCCCCCTACCCTGTCTGTCTGTCTGTTGTATCCTATCTTATCCTATTGTATCCTATATTATCCTATCGTATTCTATCTTATCCTATCTTATCCTATCATATCCTATAGTATCCTATCTTATCCTATCTTATCCTGTATTATCCTATCTTACCCTATCGTATCCTATCTTACCCTATCGTATCCTATCTTATCCTATCTTATCCTATCTTATCCTATCTTATCCTATCGTATCCTATCTTTTCCTAGCTTATCCTATTGTATCCTATATTATCCTATATTATCCTATATTATCCTATATTATCCTATCTTATCTTATCGTATCCTATCCTATCTAATCATATCTTATCATATATTATCCTATCTTACCCTATCGTATCCTATCGTATCCTATCGTATCCTATCGTATCCTATCTTATCCTATCGTATCTTATCTTATCCTATCGTATCCTATCGTATCCTATCGTATCCTATCTTATCCTATCTTATCCTATTGTATCCTATATTATCCCATCGTATCATATATCATCCTATTGTATCCTATCTTATCCCATCGTATCTTATCTTATCATATCTTATCCTATCGTATCTTATCTTATCATATCTTATCCTGTCGTATCCTATCTTATCATATCTTATCCTATCTTATCCTATCGTATCTTATCTTATCCTATCGTATCCTATCTTATCCAATCGTATCATATATTATCCTATCGTATCCTATCTTATCCTATCGTATCTTATCTTATCCTATCGTATCCTATCTTATCCTATCTTATCCTATTGTATCATATATTATCCTATGTTATCCCATCATAGCATATATTATCCTATCGTATCCTATCTTATCCTATCGTATCCTATCTTATCCTATCTTATCATGTCTTATCCTATCATATCCTATCTTATCATATCTTATCATATTGAATCGTATATTGTCATATTTTATCCTATCTTATCCTATCATATCTTATCTTATCCTATCTTATCCTATCGTATCCTATCTTATCCTATCTTATCCTATCGTATCCTATCGTATCCTATCTTATCCTATCTTATCCCATCGTATCATATAATATCCTATCGTATCCTATCTTATCCTATCGTATCTTATCTTATCCTATCGTATCCTATTGTATCCTATCGTATCCTATCTTATCCTATTGTATCCTATATTATCCTATATTATCCCATCGTATCATATATTATCCTATCGTATCCTATCCTATCTTATCCTATCATATCTTATCTTATCCTATCGTATCATATCTTATCCTACCGTATCTTATCCTATCTTATCCTATCGTATCCGATCTTATCATATCATATCCTATCTTATCCCATCGTATCATATATTATCCTATCGTATCCTATCTTATCCTATCGTATCTTATCTTATCCTATCGTATCCTATCGTATCCTATCGTATCCTATCGTATCCTATCTTATCCTATTGTATCCTATATTATCCTATATTATCCTATCGTATCATATCTTATCCTACCGTATCTTATCCTATCTTATCCTATCGTATCCGATCTTATCATATCATATCCTATCTTATCCCATCGTATCATATATTATCCTATCGTATCCTATCTTATCCTATCGTATCTTATCTTATCCTATCGTATCCTATCGTATCCTATCGTATCCTATCGTATCCTATCTTATCCTATCATATCCTATCTTATCCTATCTTATCATGTCTTATCATATTGTATCTTATCTTATCATATCTTATCCTATCGAATCTTATCTTATCATATCTTATCGTATCTTATCCTATCTTGTCCTATCTTATCATATCATATCTTATCTTATCGTATCCTATCTTATCCTATCTTATCCTATTGTATCATATATTATCCTATATTATCCCATCGTATCCTATCTTATCTCATCGTATCATATATTATCCTATCGTATCCTATCTTATCCTATCGTATCCTATTGTATCCTATCTTATCCTATCTTACCCTATTGTATCCTATATTATCCTATATTATCCCATCGTATCATATATTATCCTATTGGATCCTATCTTATCCTATCCTATCTTATCTTATCCTATCTTATCATATCTCATCCTATCGTATCTTATCTTATCCTATCTTATCCCATCGTATCCTATCTTATCATATCTTATCCTTTCTTATCCTATCATATTTTATCTTATCATATCGTATCCTATCTTATCCCATCGTATCATATATTATCCTATCGTATCCTATCTTATCCTATCGTATCTTATCTTATCCTATCTTATCCTATCGTATCCTATCTTATCCTATTGTATCCTATATTATCCTATATTATCCCATTGTATCATATATTATCCTATCGTATCCCATCTTATCCTATCATATCTTATCTTATCCTATCGTATCCTATCTTATTCTAGCTTATCCTATCTTATCCTATCATATCCTATCGTATCCTATCCTATCGTATCCTATCCTATCTTATCCTATCTTATCCTATCTTATCGTATCCTATCCTATCCTATCCTATCTTATCCTATCTTATCGTATCCTATCGTATCATATCTTATCCTATCCTATATTATCCTATCTTATCCTATCCTATCTTATCTTATCCTTTCGTATCATATCTTATCCTATCCTATCCTATCCTATATTATCCTATCTTATCCTATCAGATCCTATCTTATCCTATCTTATCCTATCTTATCCTATCTTCGGTCATTACTTACCCGTCGCCAAGTTTTAGTTGCTGTTTGCTTTACACTGTTATGTTATTATTATAATTGGCATTTATTTCGCACAATAGCTTAACAATAGTATAAAGGGCAAAATTAACAAGACAAACTATCACACATTTTGACAGGAACAATGAGTCATTTGAGCTTACAATATGCTTATGGTAAAATGCTGATTTTGTTTGCAACAAAAAAACAAACATTTCCTGAATGTTTTCCTTATTTTGGTGCTGCTACAGATGAGAAGAACAGATTGGGCCAGAGTGAATGAGCATAATAGTACAATGAACAACCAGTACTGAATAGAGAATTCAGGACATGGGAACAGATAAAATATAAATACTTTAACATAAAAAATGACATAAAATAGTAGCTGACAAATCATCATTATCACAACATTTGTATGAGTTTTCCAAGAGTTGGTAGGAACCGATCCAAGTCTATCCTCTATCCGGAGACTATGCAGTTTGAGGGAAGAGACAGTACTCAGCATTGTGCCAAATGCTATAGGAAAAGGTATAAAGTTAATCACAATGGCCACATATGTGTGTAATTGAGTATACCATGTGCCTGGGTTAATACTGTCTGAAGCATTCACAGATCTGCTCATTACAGAATCTCTGGACTCAACATAGATAATTATATGGAAGGCCATACTGCAGAGAGTCAGAAATTCTCCCACCATTATCAGCCGTGGTACAAGAGAGTCAATCTTCATTTTAACCCACGTCAGGAAATCAGAACTGAAACTGATGATTTTAATAAAGTAATAGAAGCACAAGCAGGTAGTCAGCCAGGAGCAGGACGTCATGCAGAACATGTTCACAAGAAACAAGAAAAATCTTGACAGTTAAATTTGTGTCCAGAATAAAGTGCTTAATATACTGAGCAGAGACACCAAAGCAAAATCGATATTGGAGATGCTAAGGGCACACAGGATTTTATTTACGCTAGTCACAATTTTTCCTTTAACCCAATCAAGGAACGTGACCAACACAATAAACAGACTGGTGACGATGCCAATGAGGACTTCTAGCAGGATGATAACCAGACAAGCGGTGGCATTCTGATCCATGATGTCTGCTTGAGTGTAGGACAACACAAAAAGTCCTGAGATTCTTCCTACAATGCTTCTCTTATAACATGAGGTCAGGCTGTTTTGGAAATGTGGCTTGTTCTGCAAGTTTCTTCTGTCTGGTGTTGGATCTATAACAATGTGGCTGTTTTAGACAAACAAATCAAGTTTGCGGTAAGTGCCGAAAAGTGTCCTGTCCTTACGCGTTTCGTGAGTAATCTCTCACTTCATCAGAGGCTGGAATCACTGACCACAGCCCTACACGGCCGATCGGATGCCTGTACTAGAACCTGGACCCCATGGTTGATGTACACAGCCAGAAACAGAACAAGCACTTAAACTCCCCCCATGCCCTCCACCCTTGCTCCCCCCCTTTATTACATTTAGTTATTTATTTTATTTTATTTTTTTTCTTCCTTTCTCTCCTCTCTCTCTCGCATGTGAACAAACCCTGAGCTTTTGCTTTTGTCCCCTTCTCTCGCCTCTGCTGAGTCCCCCCCCCCCTCAGCTCACCCCCGACAGCCGACCGACCTCGGACTTACCCTCCCCCGCTGACCAATGAGCAGAGAGATAGATGAGGGTAGGCAGTTACCACTCGACTGTCCACTGCATCCCCTGATGACCTACGATTATGCCTTACTGAGTTTGAAACCAACGGCCTCTATGTATAGACATGTTACCCTATTGTAACTCTAGTGGAGGCATTAATCGCCCACCGTCTCTTGCTTTTCAAATCTCTGGTTCCATATGTAGTAATTCGCTACTTGCACTTCTCCTTAGCATGTGATGCAGATGTCTGTTGATTAATTGCATTCCCCCTTCGGGCATGAGTCATTTTCACTAAATGTCACATACTGGCCAACCTTACTGTTTATATTCTTGTTATATGCTCAACGCTGTACCGTGAAACTCTGTGTTTTATCAAGCAAAATAAATGGAAATAAAGATTGTCAAACAAAAACAAAAGTTTTAGATTTTAGAAAAACAATCTTTTCTAAAATTAGAATATGCGTAAAGGAGTCATTATCAGACTAGAGCAGTTTAAATTATTGATTGGAGGAGAAATTATATTATTTAAAAGTTGCACTACTAAAGGCAACAGAAAATTAGGCTTGTCAGTAAGAGAAAAAAATTAAGAAACCACTGTGGTACTCGGCAGAAGTGGGCAAAATTCTAAAAAACTGAAAGTACACACAGAAGAGAAAATAGCCCAATTAGTAAAAAAGGGGAATAAAACATTTTTAGAAACATAAATAAGAATAGGAAAGTCAAACAAGGATTAGTTAGACTAAATACAAAAGAAGGAAGGTATGTAGACAGTGTAGGAACTAACGCGGTCGCAGGAGTCACAGCTGCGACCAGGCCCACCACTCCAGGGGGCCCGCGCGTTGTAACCACCGGGGCCCCATTGAAGGGGCCCATTGGGTGGCCAATGCTGGCCAATGCTGTTAGGGTCACCAGATGCTATGTATTTCCAGGGGGCTTTAACAGCGCGACCGTGCCCCCTCTGATGATGACAGACTGCGCTGGGAGGAAGTGACTGCCCTGGTAACTTCCTCCCAGCAACCACCGGGAGCCACACGGGAGGAAATAAAGGAGGGAGTCAGAGTGGGAACTCTGACTCCCATCAGGCTGAGCCACTGCCCCCCAGGGAAAGGTATGTGTGTCTGTATGAATCTCTTTATGTGTGTGTATGTATGTCTTTCTGTGTGTCTGTATGTATGTGTCTGTCTGTGTGTATGTATGTCTGTGTGCGTGTGTGTGTGTGTATATTTGTTTGTGTCTGTATGTATGTGCGTATGTATATCTTTTAAGACAGCCCGCACGGCATGAGGGAGCAGAGCTGGGAGAACATAGCTCCCTCGCCGCATCTGACCAGTAGAGAGCCGCCCGCCTCACTGAAGCCCCACTGAACCCCAGGGACAGATCCACTCAAGCTCTCCAGGTAGGGAGGCTGGGTGGACATTTGTAAATATTACAAAAATGTATAATTTGAGTGTGTCTCTGTGTGTGTGTGTGTGTCTGTCTGTGTGTGTGTCTGTGAAGGATTGTATGTGTGTGTGTGTCTGTGGGTGTGAGTGTCTGAGTATGTGTGTGTGTGTGTGGATGTGAGTGTCTGAGTATGTGTGTCTGTGTGTGTGAGTGTCTGAGTATGTGTGTGTGTCTGTGGGTGTGAGTGTCTGAGTATGTGTGTATGTGAGTGTCTGAGTATGTGTGTGTTTGTCTCTATGTGTGTGTGTCTGAGTATGTGTGTCTGTGAGTGAGTGTATGTGTGTGTGAGAGTGTCTGAGTATGTGTGTGTGTTTGTCTCTATGTGTGTGTGTCTGAGTATGTGTGTCTGTGAGTGAGTGTATGTGTGTGTGAGTGTCTGAGTATGTGTGTGTTTGTCTCTATTTGTGTGTCTGAGTATGTGTGTCTATGAGTGTATGTGTGTGCCTGAGTGTGTGTGTCTGTGAGTGTATGTCTGCAGTGGTGTATCCTGGTTTTGTGCTGCCCTAGGCAGGAAAAAACTCAGGCGCCCCCCCCCTTCTAAATACACACACACACACACACACACACATTCACTGACAGATACGCATACACTAGCTAACAGAAACACACTGTGGCAAAACTAGCCACTTAAGGCTGTATTTGCTTAAATGTGTTTCTGTAGCTTTAAGGTTGTTAGAACCAAGTGTATTCATGTATATGTATTTCATGCGAACAAAAGCATTCGTATGCTGGCGGCATGAAAGCCACCAGCATTCATACAGTAGTTTCACGAACAGTGGATTTCAACACTGTTCGTGAAACAAACAAACTGCCGAATGGGAGACCACACACAGGAGGTCGTGTGGCTCCCATTAAATACTGAAGCATTGTTGCCATCGGTAATTAGAGAGATTCAGGGTGGCAGCCGTTCGGCTACCGACCACGCGGCGGTCGGCCATCTTGGATCCTTTGTTAGCCCAGCGGTATTTGGTCGTCGAGCGCCTGAAACTAAAATCGGCTACTCGACGGCACGAATACCGCTGGACTTCCAAGCCGTTCGGGAGCCCCGGTCCTTCAGTAGTTTGTTCCCCTACTGTCAATCGGTACTTTGAATGTAACTTTGTAATAATATGTATTTCGTGTGGCGTTTGGTTAGTTGTGCTGGGATCTGAGCGGTACTTTCACGAAATGTGCGCGCAGACCCCAGCTATCTACTGAACATCCATTCGTTTAAATAAAGTGAATAATGTTAAAGTTATGCATTTTCATGTAAAATATTGGTTCTGCTGCACGGAGGGATAATCCACTTAACTGTATATTCTAGTGGGAGTATCCCTCTCGTACAGCAGTGCATGATGGGAGAAATGTCCAGGGTGTTAAGTTCCCCATGTAGTCCCCTACTGTACAACCCCTGTAATGTCAGTAGGGAAACTCCTTGCATGGGGAATCCCATAAATACTATGTGTCGTCTAGTTCTTGGGAAGGAAGGATTCTTACAACGCTACCGGGATTATTGTATGCTGTATTTATTTGCCTGCATTATTTTATGCTGTTCCTGTTACCCAGCGGAGATACTGTGGATTATACTACCTCTCCGCTACACACACACTCACTAACAGACACACACACACTCAGACACACACACACTCACTCCCAGACAAACACACATTCACTAACAGACACACACAGACACTAACTAACAGACACACACACACTCAGACACACACACACTCACTCCCAGACAAACACACATTCACTAACAGACACACAAAGACACTAACTAACAGACACACACACACTCAGACACACACACTCACTCCCAGACAAACACACATTCACTAACAGACACACACAGACACTAACTAACAGACACACACACACTCACGCGCAGAGTTCTTTTTTATTTTATTTTTTAATCTTTGTTTTATATATATGCTTTTTGCCTGATACTCCTGTGAATAGTTTTCTACCTACCACCACAAGGAGTGGGGAAACGCAGAGATGTATTGATGGGCTTTTTAACTCCTTGCATACTGTAAGTGCATTGAATAAAGTGTGTGATTTTACTTTATATCAGCGCTATTGCCCTATGAGTTTTTATTTCTCTGTTTAGGTATATCTTACTTTTTCATGCTTGAGACAACGCCTGTTTTGCATATTTGTGCTGTTGTGAAATATTCTATTCAGGAGGTTGAATAATTTCGAGCCTGAAGAACTTGCATTTTCAGATGAATTTGGTGAAACCACTTAAAGCATTAGTTGTGTTGAGCTATTTCAATTGCTTTTGTTTGATTTCTGTATTGCAAAGAGCTTAAAGTCTGTACATTGTGACAATAAACATGATTTTCAATGGGGAATGAAGAATTTGGATTGCAGTTGTATACTGCAAAACCTATTCTGAAGCGCTTGACAATATTATAATCTGGGAAATTTAACAATAAATCAGAAATTTAAAATCGCTCTAGTACGTTTTATTGTGAGTATTCTAGTGTTGCAGGTGTTTTATTTAGTTTATTTTGTTTATGTTTTTGATACATGTATGTCTACATGTTTTTTTTTTCAGTAAGAGAAATAAGAATGTCATGGATGCAGTATGTGTAGTGGATGCAGATTGTACATTTTGTGTAATGTATGTAATGTTTGTATGCATGCATTAGATGCAGAGTGTGTGTGTAGTGAATGTAGGTGTGTATAGTGAATGCAAAGTGTGTGTTTTTGTAGTGGATGTAGTGTGTGTACAGTGAATGCAGAGTGTGTTTTTTTGTAGTGGATGTAGTGTATATAGTGCATGTAGTGTGTTTGTAGTGAATGTAGTTATATTGCATATAGTGTGATTGTGGTGAATGCAATATGTGTATAGTGAATGTAGTGTTTTTGTAGCGAGTGCAAAGTATGTATAGTTGTTGGGGTTAATTCAGGGATTAGTGTTGCAGGGAATATTATTATTATAATTCAAAATGTAAGCTCGTATAGTCAAAACGGGAATAAGATCCATCAAACCCAGTGGCAAAGAAGTGTACACAAAGAGGGGGTGTGAGTTAGGTGAGTTAGGTAATCTCGACCTGCAAATGGAATATGCTTCATGAGAAAGATACAGCAGGTTGTTTTGATATAAAGAAAGAGGGAAAAGTATGTTGTATCGGTAACAAAGGATTGTGATTTTAAGCAGGGGAGACAAGGACAGTTGTGAGGTGATAGGAGATTGAAAGTTTTGGAGGCAGAGGTAGAGAATTTGATCAAAGGGTCTAACTTTTGTAGAGGTGGCAACTTCAGCACTGTTTTAATTGTTTTAATTGTGGAGAGCAGGGGTTCACACCAAGGTGCTCGTGGTGAACCCGGTTCTCCCGGTCAAGCTGGCCCCACTGGTGGTATTGCTGGTGCCCCTGGCTTCCCTGGTGCCTGTGGTGCTCCTGGACCTCAGCCTAATACACAGATGGTTCATGTTCTTAATGTTTTATATATAGATAAAACAGTATTAATGCTGACTCTTAGGGAAAGTACAAGCTGAAGTTGAGATGTAGACATTGTTTGCATAGGCTGCGCAATGTGAAATAACTAAAATAAAATAGGATAATAATAAGTATGCTTAGTCAATTTGTAACGTGGTATCAGAGAGGCATCTGCAATAAAATAAGTGAGTTTACAAGACCTGACAAGTGAGTGCCCCTTCCTTATCAGAGGCCACTTGCAATTTTAGCAAAGCAAGACAACTCTGTATTAAACAAAGCACTTTGCAACAACAGTAATTCATTTTGTTTCTCCTATTTCATTCCTAGTTGTTCTGAAAAAAAAATATTGTTTAAGTGGGATAACTGTATGGAGGTTCCACCATTTATTAAGCATGATCACACACATACAGAACTGGTGGCTTTTTGGACATCGGGATCTATAAAAGGTTTTGGTTTTAAAAAAAAAAAAAAATGTTACCTGGGTCCACAACATTTTTGACAGACCATACGAAGTGTAGAAACTCCCGAACTGACCGGTGTTCGTACGCCTCAATGAAATAGAAGGGGGGCGGCCGTCTCCAGCGGTGTTCGGTAGATAAAGAGTCAGTTTTTAGATCCATAGGTTTTGCACCGAACACCGCTGATTCGCCTCGTGTCCAAAATGGCCGCCGCCTCGTGGTCGGCATACGAACGACGACCACCCATACGAATGGAATGGAGAGGTGTTTGTGGTTAACCACAACGTTCTAATTGTGGTCAAGGTGTTAACAAGCCGCACACTCCTCTCCTGGGTAGCCGTTGGTTCGGTAGTTTCAATCGGTACTTAGGGAAAACATACGAACAGGGGCATACGGACAGGAAATCCACGAACTCAAGGCAAATAGACGAACTAGCAATACAGGGTAGAAAACAATACAGGTCTACGCAGAAGGGTTTGTCACAGTGTGTATAGTGAATGCAGTGTTTGTAGTGAGTGCAAAGTGTGTTTAGTAAATGTAGTGAGTGCAACGTGTGTATAGTGAATGTAGTGTGTGTGTGTAGGGCAAAGTGTGTTTAGTGAATGTAGTGTGTGGTGGAACCAACCTCACCACTGGGCATTGGAGAAGACTGATTGCCAGCCTCCTGCCCTGTGATTATGGCCCCATGTTAAAATGCTTGATTTTCCCCTGCAAACACCTGAAAGCCGTGTCATTCTGTACTTTCCCTATGTGAGCAGTGTTACCCCAGATAGCTATGCCATGGAGCCCATTCATATAATGAAAGACTATGTGAAAGGCTTTGGCTCCATGGCAATTGAACTGTATGTATGTGATCTGAGCGCCATTCAGTAATAAAGTGCGCTCAGATCTAAGCTATCTGGGGATATGTTGAATGTACCTGTTTTATGCAATATCTGCACAGTTATATATTTTTATGTATTTTATTGTATTTTGCTACCATGTGGCTAATGGAGTTTTGCCTCTGTCCTTGGAGATAATTGGATTACTTCACAATTATCTCCAGGACAGAAGACTCTGTGGAACTGGTTCTGGGGAGAAAAGCCATGCTTCATTTGGTCAAATAGGACTTTTCCTTAACTTTTTAATCCCTGAACCGATTGCCCTGATTTTTGAGTATGTGTATATTTTAAGCCTGCTGATTCTGAAAATGTATGTTTTATGTGAACGACATGTATATTTTGGAAGTTATTAATATTTTGTAAAAACTGTATTTCTCTGCCTGTGATAATTATATTACCCAGTGTGTTCAGTAATCATATCAGGCAGAGGGGAGGATTTTGTGTGGGAGTGTCTGTGTGTATTGTACGGATTGATTGGTTGTATTTCAAAACCCTGTGGGCAGTACTAGGTTTGTGGATTGTGAATAAAAGAGGCTGTATGTGCTAGTACAGTCAGTTCTGCTTGACCCTCAAATGAAGTGTTATCTCATTATTAGGGGAATTGGATTGTATGCTGATTGCCAGGAGTGTAAGCTGATTGTATGCTTTTCCTGTTCAGTTATTTACAGCATTCATATGCTTGAGAGCATTCGTATGCTTCTCCGGTTCGGTGGTTGTGGTGTCTGCTGCAGTGCTTGGAGTCCTCAGGAAGCGCTAGGAGCATCCTTCAACGGAGGTACCCAGTCAGGGTGCCGGTCCATCCGTTACATAGTGTTTGTGTAGTGAGTGCAGAGTGTGCTTTGTGAATGTAGTTTGTGTTTAGTGAATGTAGTGTGTGTGTGTAGTCCAGATTATGTTTAGTGAATGTCGTGTGTGTGTAGTGCAGAGTGTGTTTAGTGAATGTAGTGGGTGTGTGTAATGCAGAGTGTGTTTAGTGAATGTAGTGTGTGTGTGCAATGCAGAGTGTGTTTAGTGAATGTAGTGTGTGTTATGCAGAGTGTGTTTAGTGAATGTAGTGTGTGTGTGTAATGCAGAGTGTGTTATGCAGAGTGTGTTTAGTGAATGTAGTGTGTGTGTGTAATGCAGAGTGTGTTTAGTGAATTTAGTGTGTGTGTGTAATGCAGAGTGTGTTTAGTGAATATGGTGTGTGTAATGCAAAGTGTGTTTAGTGAAAGTAGTGTGTGTAATGCAAAGTGTGTTTAGTGAATGTAGTGTGTGTGTGTGTAATACAGAGTGTGTTTAGTGAATGTAGTGTGTGTAATGCAGAGTGTGTTTAGTGAATGTAGTGTGTGTGTGTAATGCAGAGTGTATTTAGTGAATGTAGTGTGTGTGTGTAATGCAGAGTGTGTTTAGTGAATGCAAAGTGTGTTTAGTGAATGCAAAGTGTGTTTAGTGAATGTAGTGTGTGTGTGTAATGCACAGTGTGTGCTTGTAAGAATGCAGTGTGTGTGTAAAATAGGGGGGAGGGGAGTATTTAAAAATATATATATTTTTGTGTATTTAAATTTTATTCCCCCTTCCTTGCTTCTTACCTTGCCGGGGGGGGGGGGGGGGAGTACATTGCAGAGGGGGGCCCAGAAGCACACTCTGTCTTCCTTTCCAGCTCCCCTCTGACGAACTCTCGCGAGACAAGCCTGCATGCTGTGCGGAACGTTGCCATGGTAACCCGTGGCAACGCTCTGGCGCCTGCAGGAAAGTTACAGAGAGGAGCTGGAAAGGAGGACAGAGTGTGCTGCTGGGCCCCCTCTTCAATGTACAGGTAGCAGGGGGCCCTCAGTGCTAATATATATATATAGCGAAAATCGCTATATATATATATGGAAAGAATCTCAATATAGGATTAAATGTAAGATTTTACCATAATGGAAACTATAAAATCATTTGGGAAATTAGAGATACCTGACATAGGGCAAACATCCTGTGCAAGGATTGAGACCCTCTCAATCCGACTGGGATCATAAAAAAATATATAAAAATGGGGCGGGGGCAGAGCCTAGCGTGCGGCGGGGGCGGAGCTAGTGTGCGGCAGAGGTGGAGCCTAGTGTGCGGCGGGGGCGGCGCTTACTGTGCGGCGGGGGCCCTGGTAACTGCTGCATGGGAAGCAGGAAGGAGTTCCTGCTTCCTCAACAATCAGACCCCAGGATCTCTGTTTGGGACTGCCTGTGTGTGTGTGTGACTGTCTGCATGTGTGTGTGTGTGTGTGTGTGTGAGACGGTCTGCCTGTGTGTGTCTGTCTGCCTGTGTGTGTGACTGTCTGCCTGTGTGTGTGACTGTCTGCCTGTGAGTGTGTGACTGTCTGCATGTGTGTGTGACTGTCTGCCTGTGTGTGTGACTGTCTGCCTGTGTGTTTGACTGTCTGCATGTGTGTGTGACTGTCTGCCTGTCTCTGTGTGTGAGAATGTCTGCGTCTGTGTGTGGATGTCTTTGTGTGTGTGCATCTGCTAGTGAGAGAGCGAGCGAGCTTCTGTGTGTTTGTGTGTGCGCATCTGCTAGTGAGGGAGCCTCTGTGTGTGCGCGCCTGCTAGTGAGTTTGTGTGTGTGTGTGTGTGTGCCTGCTAGTGAGTGAGCTTGTATGTGTGTCAGTGAGCTTGTCTGTAAGGAGCATGGGTGTGTCAGAGCCTTTCTCTGATGAGCATGTGTACAGTGAGCTTGTCTATAGTAAGCATGTGTGTGATCGTGAGCTTATCTGTAGTGACCATATGTGTGTCAGGGAGCTTGTCTGTAGTGAGCATGTCTGTGTCAGTGAGCTTGTCTGTAGTGAATCTGTGTGTTAGTGAGCTCTTCTGTAGGGAGCATGTGTGTGTCAATGGGCTTGTCTGTAGGGAGAGTGTGTGTGCATCAGTGAGCTTGTCTGTAGTGAGCGTGTGTGTGTGACAGTGAGCTTGTCTGTAGTAAGCTTGTGTGTGTATCAGAGTTTGCCTGTACTAAATTTGCGTGTGTGCCAGTAACCTTGTCTGTGTGTGTCATTGAGTTTGTGCATCAGTAAGATTGTCTGTGTCTGTGTGTGAGTATGCTTTACTGTATAATTTAATTACCCTGAAAGGACTAATATTTTGAATTAGAAGAAGAAATGTATCAATAATATACATACACCCTACATAGCACAATGACTTATGGGGCTGGCATAGATTTTTTTCCAGGGCTGCTTCGTATCCACAGTCCGGCCCTGGATGGAGCTAGTAAATTAAATATCAAAATATAGAAAATACAGAGAACTTTGGAAAGATGAATTACTTTAATGTTACAACTTGGGCCTCAATTTAATGTTTTTTTTAATTATAAATTGTGTATCAAGGATAGAATTATTAATTTATCAATATTACACCCCAGTGTATAACTGAAGAGATAATTTATATTAACTCGTAGAATTAGCTGCAGTTAAAGGACATGATAACAAATTATACAATTGCAAAAGAACCTCACAAGAGAAACACAATCTTATAGAGAATTGACTAATTGGAGAGATCTATCTCAGTTACTTATTAGTGTCATATTTACAAACCATTAATATGTCCAGTAGTTTTGTAGGTGATATTAATAACAGGTATAACCGGTGCCAAACCTCCTTCAGCCTGACGTTGGTAAGAATGAGAAGACCAGATTGAACAGGGGTAAATATAAACACTAGGACAATATGTATATGATACCAAAGAGCATTGTGGGTAGTATTTCCAAACGTATAGATAAATATTTCCAAATAAAATATCAAATAAAACAATAGAAATCTCCTCATTGTCTTTGCAGCTGTTTGATGAGATTCCAGGTTGGTGTTACCATCGGACTTCTTCATAGATCGAACATGCAGCCTGAGGAACCCAATGGTACAGAATGTAGTGATAGTTATAATGAGGAATGGTGTACAGTTATTAACAAATATAATGATTAAGTACTTTGAAACAGATATAATTCTTCCAGATGTTGGGTTGGCTGAAAGGATATTCGATGTGTTGTTGAATAATTCTTGATCTTCATCATCATTAAAGGCTAACAGGAAAAGGAAACTGGTACAAAAAGACACGACTTCTACCACCACGATCAGCCAGGGCACCTTAACATCTATCTGCAATTTAATCTGAGCCAGAAATCCCACCCTGAAGTTTATTATCTTAATAAAATAGAGGAAACACAGACAGGCGGTCAGCCAGGAAGAAGATGCAAAACTGAACATTAACACATAACTAAAAATAAAGTAATAGTAAACTGAGTTAGAACCATGTAGAAATATTCCGCTAATCGAACAGATAACATTGACCATGTTGGCAACACTCAGTGCAAGGAGTATCTTATTGTTGCTGCTTATATTTGTATTTTTCATAAAATCCATGAAATTGACAAACCAGATAAAACCATTTAGAAATATCCCAACACTAGTCTCGAGCACCAAGACGGAGATTATTATTTCGTAATTATTATCCATAATGAAATCTCTCTCTCTGATCATGGTCCAGTCTTGATCCAGTGGTTTGTTTCTGATCTAGAACCCTATTTAGAAAATATTTATGTCCTTTCCACAGATCTCCGTAATGGGTAAAATATCCCTTCAGTCTCTCTGCTCCATTTGCCAATGTTTGTGGAATTTGAATGTAACAATAAAAAGGATGAAGATAATCTGTGGCTCCTCTACACAAACAAGACCAGTCCCTCAATCTGGCCGGGCTGTCATTGTCTCTTATTGGACTGGTTTTGGGTAAATGCAAATCTGTCCGATCTAGATATACAGCTGGTGGACTTTCTACAGCTGAATTCAAATCTTGTAACTGGAGTATCTCTCTACAATCCGTCAATCTAAACGTTCATGGATTCCAAACAAAACTTGAACTTGGTGAATTTTTTTTTAACATAGTAAACCAAGTAATGGTTACATGCTGTTAAAGGGACACTCCAGGCACCCAGACCACTTCTGCTCATTGGAGTGGTCTGGGTGCCAACTCCCACTACCCTTAACCCTGCAAGTGTAATTATTGCAGTTTTCATAAACTGCAATAATTACCTTGCAGGGTTAACTCCACCTCTAGTGGCTGTCTAGACTACTACTACTACTAAACATCCACTAGAGGGCACTTCCGTGTCTATAGCACAGACTATCTGTGCTAGAGCGTCGCTGGACGTCCTTCTGCTGTGTGAGGACCTCCAGCGTTGCTCAATTCCTCATAGGAAAGCATTGAAAAGCATTAGGTCTCCTCAGCCGGCGGGCGGGATCAGTCTCGCCCATCGGCTGACATAAGGTAGGGGAGGAGCAGCGGTGACCCGAAACCGCCACCGAGGGACATCGGCGGGGGTCTCAGGTAAGTGACTGAAGGGGTTTTCCACCCTTCAGCAAACAGGGATGGGTGGAGGGAGAGGAGACCTGCAGTGCCAAGGAAAATAGATTGTTTTCCTGGCACTCGAGACTCCCTTTAAGTATTCTTAATATAAAGGTGAATTTCTGTTTTTTGAAAAGGAATACAGGAGCAGGGTGGCTCTACTTCCAACAGCACCATCTGACGAGAGGGCTGACAGGATTTTTGCAGATGTGCAGGAATACATCATGCTTCGGAGGTCGCAGATGAACCAGCAAACAGGAGAAAGAGCCACGACGCCTGTTAACATCCTTCCAGGGAAAGCTAAAATTCCCTACCAAGCTTTTAAGAGCTATTCGGAAGCGGATGGTGGGGTAGATGACTACCTGCAGGACTTTGAAAGGTTGTGCCAACTACACAATATCAGTGAGGCCGACCGGGTACCGCTATTAGCAGGGAGATTATCTGGGCGCGCAGCAGAAGCGTACCAGGCGGTGCCAGATGCGGACAGCACAGACTATAACAAGGTGAAACAGGCTATTTTAGCCCGGTATGCGATTACCGCAGAGGCCGACCGCTTAAAGTTCAGAGACATTCAAAAGACTACAAAAAACACCCACGTAGAATGGGCACATCGCCTACAACGCGCTGCAAAGGGGTGGTTAGAAGCCACACAAATTAGCACCATGGAGGACCTGTTCCAGTTAATGGTCATGGAACAGTTCTTCAAGGTGATATCGCCTAAACTACAAGATTGGGTCAGGGACCACAAGCCACAGATCCTGCAAGGGGCAGCCAAGCTGGCGGATGAATAACTGGATACCCGGCGGGACCACCCCATGCACAACCAAACCACCTACAAACCTACCCCGATGATACCCGCTGTGACTTCCACGTTCCAGCCACGACCTGGGGTAAGCCAAAACACTTACAACCCCAGGTACCCTGCACGCCCTCCAATTCGGTGTCACACCTGCAACCAGCAGGGGCATATCCAGCGAGACTGTCCCCGCAACCAACCCAGACCCAGTTGGAATAATGCAGCACCCAGCAACCGAGCAGCCGTACACTGTATGCAAGCGGAACCATATCGAGCACCCAAAACCATCACTCCCCGGGAAGAACCACTGGGGACACTGCATGAAGTAAACCCCATTCAAGCTGCCTCTGACAACCAACAAAGTCATCGACAAGAGGTCCAGATGGAAGGGAAAAAGGTACAAGGACTTCGTGACTCTGGGGCCACCTTAACACTGGTCCGGAACCACCTGGTCCCTAAGAGCAACCTAACGGGAGACTGTGTTGCTGTACGGGTGGCCGGGGAGCCATTTATAAAGTACCGACTGCCAAGGTACATTTGAATTGGGGAGCGGGGCATGGCAATGTGGAGGTGGGGATGATGCCGGACCTACCCGCTGACGTCATTTTGGGCAACGACCTGGGGGAGCTGACTTCAGCTTTTGTTTCTCAAACCGCAGCACAAGAGGCGTACCCGGTTGTGACCCGGCAGCAGGCCCGCACCACAACTCCGCCTAACCACTCTGAGGCTCAGGTAAGCAATGTACCCCCCATGCCTAATGTCACGCCCTGGGCATCCCCCCTAGAATTTGGTTCTGAAGTGGCCCTAGACCGCTCCTTGCAGATTTACAAAGATCGCAGTAATAAAGACCAGGCAGGATTTGAAGGGGAAAGATATACCTGGGACAAGGGGCTGCTGTACCGTCACGCAGAAAAGGTAGTGTCCGGGTCTATACCCATACCCATTAAGCAATTAATAGTGCCTCGGAAGTTTAGACTAGAGCTATTGCACATCGCCCATGACATTTAGGGATTAGCCGTACTAAGCACAGGCTGACCCAGAACTTCTTCTGGCCAGGGATCTCACAGGATGTCCGGCAATATTGCCAGACCTGTGATACCTGCTAGAGGGTAGGGAAGAGGGGAGACCGATACAAAGCCCGGCTCCACTCTCTTCCCATAATTGAAGAACCGTGCCGTAGGGTGGCGGTAGATATTATAGGACCCCTATCAAAACCCAGCCCCTCCGGCAAGAAATATGTCCTGACCGTGGTGGACTATGCCACCATGTACCCTGAAGCAGTGGCCTTAACTAATGTGCACGCAGAGACGATAGCGGATGCCCTGATGCGAATATTTTCCCGGGTGGGATTTCCCAAGGAAATTATTCAGCAGGTATTGAACTCCGCATATCACCCCCAGTCCAATGGGCTCTGTGAACGGTTTAACGGAACACTTAAACAGATGATCCGTACATTCATAGATACTCACAAGGACTGGGAAAGGTTTCTACCCCACTTACTGTTTGCCTATAGGGAAGTGCCCCAGGAATCCACCGGTGTAACGGATCGCCTGGCACCCCGACTTGGTACCTCCGTTAATGGATGCTCCTAGTGCTTCCTGAGGACTCCAAGCACTCTGGCAGACACCACAATCACCGAACCGATGCAGCATATGAACCTTCTCGAGCATAGGACTGCTGTAGACCATTGAATAGGAACCATACGAATAGGCTTGTACTCCTAGCAGTCAACTGGAACAGCATGCAATAAATCCTTCCCCCCAATAATGAGACGACACATCACTTTGAGGGGAAAACAGGAACTCTGGACTGGCTCATCCAGCCTGGCTTTTATTTCCAACTCACACATACAGGCCACACCCAGGGGGAGGCATAAAAGAACCAATGACATAGATGTTACCTCCCACACATCCCCTCCCCTTAGTGTGACACATAATCCCATTATTCATACAGTTTAAAATATACTTTTTACACAATATTTATAACTTCAAAACCATACATCACATTCACACAAAATTACATATCCACAATCAATCCATTCAGGGGAACAACATATTAAAAAATGGCATGGATCAGACCAGGGGTTCAAAAGTTACTAAAAGTATCTTTTAAAACCCCTAGCTTTCCAGGGCCTTCTCTGTGCTGGAGAAGTAATCCAATTATCTCCCAGCACAGAGACAGACTCCATTAAGCACATGGGGACACAAAGACAGTAAAACACTTTAAAATACATAAATTCACCTTTTACACATAACACACAGACATTTCACCTATCCCCAGATAGCTGTGATCTGCGCGCACAAAACTACCGAATAGCGCGCAGATCCTACTCACACAGTACAATTGCCATGGAGCTAAAGTCTTTCCCATAGTCTTTCATTATGAATAGGCTCCATGGTATAGCTATCTGGGGTATCACATTCCCATAAAGTCTGGTCCATAGTCCAAAGGCCAGAGGCGGGCAATCGGCCCCCTCCCAGGACACGTGGCGAGGTCGGTTTCGCCACAATCCCAAAAAGTCCCAATATGTCCATCGATGATTTTAAAAGGGCCAGTTGCAGCAATATAAAGTACAATATGCCCCAAACAACCCAGGGGCCATAGTCATCAGGTAGGAGGCTAGCAAACAGGCTTCTCCAGGGCCCAGTGGCGAGGTTGGTTTCGCCACAACCGGGTTCTCTCCTTTCGAACTACTGTTTGGGAGGAGAGTGAGGGGCCCCCTGGACTTAATTCGGGAACACTGGGAGGGAGAAGAGACCATTAACGGCACCCCCATCGTACCTTATGTGCTGGAGTTTAGAGACTGCCTGGAGGTGCTGACCCAGAACGTACGCGACAACCTCCAGGCGGCCCAACAAAGACAGCGCAGATGGTACGATAAGGGAGCCAGGGACCGCAGCTTTCAGGTGGGACAAAAGGTGTTAATCTTGCGCCCCGTCCACAAGGACAAGCTGCAGGCCTCCTGGCAGGGCCCATACCAGGTGGTAGAGCAGATCTGTGATACCACCTATGTGATCGGTCCAGGCACAGGCGCAGGAGGCAAGCGCATGCTCCATGTGAACATGCTCAAGCCATACCATGAGCGCACAGAAGAGGTAACCGCGATCTGTGCACCTGCCACTGAAGATTATGACAACTTGCCACTCCCAGATCTCCTAGACCAAGAGGGCCAGAGCGGAGACCTGGGGGAAGTACAGTTAGGAGAACGGTTAAACCCCCAGGAGCGGACCCAGGTCCAAAGACTTATCCAGGAAAAGAGGGCCACATTTTCTAACCGGCCCGGGTACACTCCGTTAGCTACTCATAAGGTAGAAACCCTAGACCAGACCCCCCTTCGCCAAACCCCTTATCGCATACCCAAATCTGTTAAAGGAAGTATGCGGGGGGAAATTGAGGAAATGATACAGTTAGGAGTAATAGAACATTCGGACAGCCCCTGGGCCTCTCCAGTAGTCCTAGTACCGAAACGGGACGGCACGACCCGTTTCTGTGTGGACTACCGGAGGCTCAACGATAAGACTACCTCAGACGCCTACCCTATGCCCCGGATAGACGAGCTCCTAGACAAAATGGCCAGAGGCCAGTACCTCACCACACTAGATCTGTGCAAAGGGTACTGGCAAATTCCGTTAGCCGAGGATGCCATCCCCAAGTCGGCATTTGTCACCCAGTTTGGCCTGTATCAGTTTAAGGTCATGCCATATGGGATGAAAAATGCTTTCAGAGGATGGTAGACCGGCTACTGGACAGGGTTCAGGAGTATGCGTGCGCATACTTGGATGATATAGCCATTTTTAGCTGCTCCTGGCCCGAACACCTGACCCACATAGGAGCCGTACTAGACCGGATTAGGGAGGCCGGACTGACCCTCAAGCCCAGCAAGTGCCATATAGGGATGGCAGCAGTACAATACTTAGGGCACAGAGTAGGCAGCGGGCTACAGAAACCCGAACCCGCTAAGATAGAAGCAGTCGCCCAGTGGCCAACTCCTCGCACCAAAACCCAGGTGCTCGCATTCCTCGGTACCGCAGGGTACTACAGAAAATTTGTAGCCAACTATAGCACTATAGCGAAACCCCTCACGAATCTAACCCGTAAAAACCTCCCCAAGATAGTTGCCCCAGAGTGTGAACAGGCCTTTCAACAGCTCAAAACGGCGCTCAGTAAATCACCTGTACTTTCTGCTCCTGATCCAACTAAACGTTTTCTCGTCCATGTAGATGCTTCTATGTTTGGATTGGGAGCAGTACTGAGCCAAGTCGGAGCAGATGGCGGCGAGCACCCTGTGGCTTATCTAAGCCGGAAACTTTTGCCCAGAGAAGTGAGCTACGCCACCATTGAAAAAGAGTTCCTGGCTGTGGTGTGGGCCCTCAAAAAGCTGCAACCCTATTTATATGGACAACCGTTTACATTACTCACAGATCACAACCCGTTGGTGTGGCTGAACAGGGTGTCAGGAGACAATGCCAGGCGCTGCAGCCCTTTGACTTTACAATCCACTATCGCCCTGGGAAACGAAAACGCAACGCTGATGGGTTGTCCACACAAACAGACATTGAACCATGATCTGTGAGTACTCCTCTGGACATCCCCAAGCTGATCCGTTGGGATCAGACTGTGTATGCCGGCTTGGTTCTGGGGGAGCATTGTGGCAAAAGCAGCCACTTTAAAACTATGTTGTTTAAATAGGTGTGTACCACTTTGTAACGGATCGCCTGGCACCCCGACTGGGTACCTCCGTTAATGGATGCTCCTAGTGCTTCCTGAGGACTCCAAGCACTCTGGCAGACACCATAATCACCGAACCGATGCAGCATATGAACCTTCTCAAGCATATGAATGCTGTATACAGCCGAATAGGACAAACCATGCAAATAGGTTTCCACTCCTAGCAGTCAAACTGGAACAGCATACAATAAATCCTTCCCCCAATAATGAGACGACACATCACTTTGAGGTTAAAACAGGAACTCTGGACTGGCTCATCCAGCCTGGCTTTTATTACAATACTACACAAACAGTCCCCACCCAGGGGGAGGCATAAAACACCCAATCACACACATGGTTCAGCCCACACATCTCCTCCCCTTAGATAATACTTAACCCAATTATATAGTACACACTTTTCCCCAATTCCTGGATGTACCCCAAATACATATGATACAACCCTAAAACAGGTATCCCCTGATAGCCCTGATCTGGGTGAGCTCAAAAATCACCCAGATCGGACCAGGGGTTCGGGAGTTATGAGCAGGCAAAGTTTTGACCGACCGCATGGGTAAAGTATCCGAAAACAGTTCCATGCATTTTGGCCCTGCGGTCGGTCACAAACAAGGGAATGAAAACAGGCGAATTGCCTGTGTTATATAGCCTGGAGAGGGTTTAAATGAATTCCCTTGTTTGAGGGGTTCTTTCTACCGAACGGCGGGTCATTCGGTAGTTTCTATACGAAATCATGGAAGTCTGGAGGTCTCAGCGGTGCTTGCCTAGTCAAGTGTCCGATTTCAGTTCCAGACACTCGACGGCAAAACACCGCTGTTCGGTAGTTAAAGATGGCCGCCGCCACGTGTTAGTTTCCTGAATGGCGGCCACCCAGAGGACAAAGACCACACTGCACGGATTGCCAATTACCCGTTTGCAACATTGTTGCAAACTGTAATTGGAGGCACACTTTTTCCTGGGTGGTCTGGTTGTTCGGTAGTTTCACTCAATATAATGAATGGAGTGATTCTACCGAACAATCAGATGAATGCTGCATACAAATCACCCAGGTTAAACTTAACACATATATAAATACATATATAATATTACAGGCTGTACACTAGGATATGCTTCACAGTCTTAAAGGGACAGTAGTCCCAAAAGTCCCAATGTGTCCATAGATGCTGTTAAAAGGGCCAGTAGCAGCAATATACAGTATAACAAGCCCAAATATAAATCTTTAAATGTACCAGTTTTCCAGGGGCCATAGTCAGCGGGTAAGAGGCAGGCAGCCAGGCCCCTCCAATGTCCAGTGGCGAGGTGGGTTCCGCCACATTTCTCCCCTTTCCCATTTAGACTATCCAGACTCCAGACCTCCAGTCGGTCTGGGGCTCTGATAGTCGGCTGGCTGTCCTTACAGGGGGTAGTTGTCCAGATGGCCCCCTGCCACTCGTGTCCAGTTGTAAGTCCAAGGCTTGGGGAAAAAGTAACCAGGGTGTCCTCTCTCCTGGTTGAACACAGCTGTGGTTGGGGAAAAACGACTGTCTCCCCTTCCGATATTTTGTCTGGCTGTTGTGGACTAGGACCGACTGTCCCTATCCCCAGTGGTGTAGGTGCAGAGACTACGGTCCCATCTGCACGGTTGTGGGGTTTACTGTCTCCCCTTGGTGTGCTAAGCTGCCGCTGGGGAGAGGGGATGACAAACTCCTCTCCCTGAACCATAGACTGCCGCTGGGGAGCAAGGACGGCTCCTTCAGCTCCCTGTAACTTGGGCACAGAGACCACGGTCCCATCTGTGCTGGTGAGGGGCTTACTGTCTCCCCTTGGTGAGCTGTGCTGCCGCTGGGGAGAGGAAACAACAAACCCCTCTCCCTGAACCGTAGACGGCCGCTGGGGAGCAAGAACATCTCCTTCAGCTCCCGGTAGCTTGGGCACAGAGACCACGGTCCCATCTGTGCTGGTGTGGGGCTTACTGTCTCCCCTTGGTGTGTTAGGCTGCCGCTGGGGAGCAAGGATGGCACCTTCAGCCCCCTGTAATACACACTGCCGCTGGGGATCTGGGCCAACTGCCCAGCCTCCCTGTAGGGCCGGCAGAGAGACCACGGTCCCATCTCCACCTGCCATCTGTGGGTCTTCCCAGGACCAGTCGATAAGGTCCCCCATTTCTGGGGCTGGTTGGGCAGTAGGAGGTACTAAATGCAGGTCTCCTACTGGCGGGCTTAGTTGTTGGGGAGGGGGAACAAAACTCACCGCTCCCAATGGTGTACAGTCCAGAAGCCCCATCAGGTTAGAGACAGGCGGTGTCACTGGATCATATAAGTCCGCATAATTCTGTTCGATCTCCCACTGCTCTGGTGGTACTTGTGGGGTATATGGTAACTGACTGGCGCTGAACAGGTGTTGGTAATCCTGCTCCAGCTCCCATTCCTGGACAGCCAGTTCAGTCAAGTCTGGCCTTAGGTCCTCGGCCATAGGGAGATCCAGCACGGCTTCTCTGTAGTCAAATATGTCCCAAAGCCGTGACTCTGCCGCACTCCCAAATTCTGGTTCTGCAAATGTCCCCATAATAAGCCAGGGCCATTATAATCCTCGCCCTCGGGTTTGCCAAATTTGGCCATTCCAGGCACCCGCTGAACCGCGTACCAACGTAGCGCTTGGTATGCGTCCTCGAGACCCAGTTCTCTCCATGCCAGTGAATCAAGTTGCATCACCCATTCCTCCTGAGCCTGTTCTCCCAGCATAGGTATCCGTAGGGCCACTCTACCTTGTAACCGCTGCTCCTTGCTGGGAAGACGCTCCCCTCGCCAACGCTGGACACCCTCTAGGGTTTCTTCCCACATCTCTTGTCGTGCGCTGTCACTGCAGTCCAACCTGGTTGCCTCTACTATTGGCTTTACCAGTGGTGCTAAGAGGTTCTGTAACCTCCGGTTAAACTCCTCTTCCACCTGGAGCACTGTCCAGGGACTCGCTGGTTCTATGCCACTCCATAATAATTCCTGTGTCTCCAGGGTGTTGTTCCTCTCACACCAGGACGCCATCCCACCGCTTGCCACCAATGTAACGGATCGCCTGGCACCCCGACTGGGTACCTCCGTTAATGGATGCTCCTAGTGCTTCCTGAGGACTCCAAGCACTCTGGCAGACACCATAATCACCGAACCGATGCAGCATATGAACCTTCTCAAGCATATGAATGCTGTATACAGCCGAATAGGACAAACCATGCAAATAGGTTTCCACTCCTAGCAGTCAAACTGGAACAGCATACAATAAATCCTTCCCCCAATAATGAGACGACACATCACTTTGAGGTTAAAACAGGAACTCTGGACTGGCTCATCCAGCCTGGCTTTTATTACAATACTACACAAACAGTCCCCACCCAGGGGGAGGCATAAAACACCCAATCACACACATGGTTCAGCCCACACATCTCCTCCCCTTAGATAATACTTAACCCAATTATATAGTACACACTTTTCCCCAATTCCTGGATGTACCCCAAATACATATGATACAACCCTAAAACAGGTATCCCCTGATAGCCCTGATCTGGGTGAGCTCAAAAATCACCCAGATCGGACCAGGGGTTCGGGAGTTATGAGCAGGCAAAGTTTTGACCGACCGCATGGGTAAAGTATCCGAAAACAGTTCCATGCATTTTGGCCCTGCGGTCGGTCACAAACAAGGGAATGAAAACAGGCGAATTGCCTGTGTTATATAGCCTGGAGAGGGTTTAAATGAATTCCCTTGTTTGAGGGGTTCTTTCTACCGAACGGCGGGTCATTCGGTAGTTTCTATACGAAATCATGGAAGTCTGGAGGTCTCAGCGGTGCTTGCCTAGTCAAGTGTCCGATTTCAGTTCCAGACACTCGACGGCAAAACACCGCTGTTCGGTAGTTAAAGATGGCCGCCGCCACGTGTTAGTTTCCTGAATGGCGGCCACCCAGAGGACAAAGACCACACTGCACGGATTGCCAATTACCCGTTTGCAACATTGTTGCAAACTGTAATTGGAGGCACACTTTTTCCTGGGTGGTCTGGTTGTTCGGTAGTTTCACTCAATATAATGAATGGAGTGATTCTACCGAACAATCAGATGAATGCTGCATACAAATCACCCAGGTTAAACTTAACACATATATAAATACATATATAATATTACAGGCTGTACACTAGGATATGCTTCACAGTCTTAAAGGGACAGTAGTCCCAAAAGTCCCAATGTGTCCATAGATGCTGTTAAAAGGGCCAGTAGCAGCAATATACAGTATAACAAGCCCAAATATAAATCTTTAAATGTACCAGTTTTCCAGGGGCCATAGTCAGCGGGTAAGAGGCAGGCAGCCAGGCCCCTCCAATGTCCAGTGGCGAGGTGGGTTCCGCCACACACTTTAAGAACCAAGCGTATGTATGTGTAATATGGTTCAGGTGAACTATAGCGTTCGAATGCTGGCGGCATGAAAACCGTCAGCATTCATGTAATTGTTTCACAAACAGTGAATTTCAACACTGTTCGTGAAACAAACAACCGAAGGGAGACGACACACAGGAGGTTGTGTGGCTCCCATTAAGGATTGCAACATTGTTGCAATCTGTAATTAAGAGGATTCAGGGTGGCCGTCGTTCGACTACCGACCACGCGGCGGTCGGCCATCTTGGATCCTTTGTTAGCCCAGCGGTATTTGGTCGTCGAGCGCCTGGAACTAAAATTGGCTACTCGACGGCATGAATACCGCTGGACTTTGGTATGGTAATGTGTTTCCCTAAGGTCAATCGGTAGTTTGAATATAACTTAGAAATAATGTGTGTTTCGTGCGGCATTCGGTTATTTAAGCTGGGATCTGAGCGGTACTTTCACGAAATGTGCGCTCAGACCCCAGCTATCTACCCAACGTCCATTCGTTTAAATCTAACGAATATTATAAAAGTTATGTATTTTCGTGTAGAATATTGGTTCTGCTGTACGGAGGGATAATCCACGTAACTGTATATTCTAGTGGGAGTATCCCTCTCGTACAGCAGTGCATGATGGGAGCAATGTCCAGGTTGATCAGTTCCCCATGTAGTCCCCTACTGTACAACCCCTGGAATGTAAGTAGGGAAACCCTTGCTTGGGGAATCCCATAAATACTGTGACCTGTGATTAAAAGCTCAGTTGACTCCCAGCCTATGTGTCGTCTAGTTCTTGGGAGGGAAGGATTCTTATAACGCTACCGGGATTATTGCATGCTGCATCTGTCTACTTGGATTATTACCTGCTTTTCCTGTCTACCAGCAGAGACCCTGTGGATTATACTACCTCTCCGCTACACAGAGGATGAGAAGAAGCTGTTGATGATCAACAGTGTCAAAAGCCGCAGACAGGTCAAGGAGAATTAGGATAGAGTAGTGACCACAAGATTTTGCAGCGAGTAGATCATTGGATACTTTTTCAGTGCCATTTCAACAGAGTGCTTAGCGCGGAAAACAGACTGAAGCGGGTCTAGCAGAGCGTTGTACTCAAGTAAGTCTGTCAATCTCGCATACACGACTCTTTCAAGGATCTTGGATGCAAAAGGCAGTAGAGAAATAGGATGGTAGTTGGATGGGGAGTTAGGGTCAAGGTTGGGCTTCTTTAGACTTGGGGTTAAAGTTGCATGTTTGAAGGGCGATCAAAATAGATACCTGGAATAGCCTTCCAGTGGGAGCAGTAACAGTGATATAGAAAGGGTAGTAGATACCTGGAATAGGCTTCCAGTGGGAGCAGTAACAGTGATATAGAAAGGGTAGTAGATACCTGGAATAGCCTTCCAGTGGGAGCAGTAACAGTGATATAGAAAGGGTAGTAGATACCTGGAATAGTCTTCCAGTGGGAGCAGTAACAGTGATATAGAAAGGGTAGTAGATACCTGGAATAGCCTTCCAGTGGGAGCAGTAACAGTGATATAGAAAGGGTAGTAGATACCTGGAATAGCCATCCAGTGGGAGCAGTAACAGTGATATAGAAAGGGTAGTAGATACCTGGAATAGCCTTCCAGTGGGAGCAGTAACAGTGATATAGAAAGGGTAGTAGATACCTGGAATAGCCTTCCAGTGGGAGCAGTAACAGTGATATAGAAAAAGTAGTAGATACCTGGAATAGCCTTCCAGTGGGAGCAGTAACAGTTACATGGAAAGGGTAGTAGATATATGGAATAGCCTTCCAGTGGGAGCAGTAACAGTGATATAGAAAGGGTAGTAGATACCTGGAATAGCCTTCCATTGGGAGCAGTAACAGTTATAAGGAAAGGGTAGTAGATACCTGGAATAGCCATCCAGTGGGAGCAGTAACAGTGATATAGAAAGGGTAGTAGATACCTGGAATAGCCTTCCAGTGGGAGCAGTAACAGTGATATAGAAAGGGTAGTAGATACCTGGAATAGCCTTCCAGTGGGAGCAGTAACCGTGATATAGAAAAAGTAGTAGATACCTGGAATAGCCTTCCAGTGGAAGCAGTAACAGTGATATAGAAAGGGTAGTAGATACCTGGAATAGCCTTCCAGTGGAAGCAGTAACAGTGATATAGAAAGGGTAGTAGATACCTGGAATAGCCTTCCAGTGGGAGCAGTAACAGTGATACAGAAAGGGTAGTAGATACCTGGATTAGCCTTCCAGTGGAAGCAGTAACAGTGATATAGAAAGGGTAGTAGATACATGGAATAGCCTTCCAGTGGGAGCAGTAACAGTGATATAGAAAGGGTAGTAGATACCTGGAATAGCCTTCCAGTGGGAGCAGTAACAGTTATATGGAAAGGGTAGTAGATACCTAGAATAGCCTTCCAGTGGGAGCAGTAACAGTGATATAGAAAGGGTAGTAGATACCTGGAATAGCCTTCCAGTGGGAGCAGTAACAGTTATATGGAAAGGGTAGTAGATACCTGGAATAGCCTTCCAGTGGGAGCAGTAACAGTGATATAGAAAGGGCAGTAGATACCTGGAATAGCCTCCCAGTGGGAGCAGTAACAGTGATATAGAAAGGGTAGTAGATACCTGGAATAGCCTCCCAGTGGGAGCAGTAACAGTGATATAGAAAGGGTAGTAGATACCTGGAATAACCTTCCAGTGGGAGCAGTAACAGTGATTTAGAAAGGGTAGTAGATACCTGGAATAGCCTTCCAGTGGGAGCAGTAACAGTGATATAGAAAAAGTAGTAGATACCTGGAATAGCCTTCCAGTGGGAGCAGTAACAGTTATATGGAAAGGGTAGTAGATATATGGAATAGCCTTCCAGTGGGAGCAGTAACAGTGATATAGAAAGGGTAGTAGATACCTGGAATAGCCTTCCAGTGGGAGCAGTAACAGTTATATGGAAAGGGTAGTAGATACCTGGAATAGCCATCCAGTGGGAGCAGTAACAGTGATATAGAAAGGGTAGTAGATACCTGGAATAGCCTTCCAGTGGGAGCAGTAACAGTGATATAGAAAGGGTAGTAGATACCTGGAATAGCCTTCCAGTGGGAGCAGTAACAGTGATATAGAAAAAGTAGTAGATACCTGGAATAGCCTTCCAGTGGAAGCAGTAACAGTGATATAGAAAGGGTAGTAGATACCTGGAATAGCCTTCCAGTGGAAGCAGTAACAGTGATATAGAAAGGGTAGTAGATACCTGGAATAGCCTTCCAGTGGGAGCAGTAACAGTTATATAGAAAGGGTAGTAGATACCTGGAATAGCCTTCCAGTGGGAGCAGTAACAGTGATATAGAAAGGGTAGTAGATACATGGAATTGCCTTCCAGTGGGAGCAGTAACAGTGATTGATATCGAAAAAGTAGTAGATACCTGGAATAGCCTTCCAGTGGGAGCAGTAACAGTTATATGAAAAGGGTAGTAGATACCTGGAATAGCCTTCCAGTGGGAGCAGTAACAGTGATATAGAAAGGGTAGTAGATACCTGGAATAGCTTTCCAGTGGGAGCAGTAACAGTTATATGGAAAGGGTAGTAGATACCTGGAATAGCCTTCCAGTGGGAGCAGTAACAGTGATATAGAAAGGGCAGTAGATACCTGGAATAGCCTCCCAGTGGGAGCAGTAACAGTGATATAGAAAGGGTAGTAGATACCTGGAATAGCCTCCCAGTGGGAGCAGTAACAGTGATATAGAAAGGGTAGTAGATACCTGGAATAACCTTCCAGTGGGAGCAGTAACAGTGATTTAGAAAGGGTAGTAGATACCTGGAATAGCCTTCCAGTGGGAGCAGTAACAGTGATATAGAAAGGGTAGTAGATACCTGGAATAGCCTTCCAGTGGGAGCAGTAACAGTGATATAGAAAGGGTAGTAGATACCTGGAATAGCCTTCCAGTGGGAGCAGTGGAGGCTAAGAAAGCATTTCAGAATTAAGAATATGAGAACAGAGAATTGTAGAATTAAGGGAGAGCAAGATCTTAAAGCTTGAACATCCCCATTGAAGTATATGGTGTTTGGAGTTGAGGTATGTCAGAGTTACCGTAGGTAGAGTCACAGTCAGCAAAAACAACAGAAGGTTAAAAGTCTGATTTATTAGGACATTCCTTTTTCTAATCCCAATTCCTTATGCCAGTGAGGTGGGTTTCCTTTTTACAGACATTAGAATGGGATCCAGAGGTTTCTGCCAAGTATAACAACTGAACTGACGTCACATAAATCTGGAAATTCTGCCTGTTCAATAGAAAAGGTACTAATTTCATGTTAATTTATATCTGGACTGATACCGCTACAATCTCTACTATTGCACTGTATGTATACTGTGAGTATTATTACTGTGGAGCTCTGTGACACATTCACACACCGCACATTACTGTGGGGTTTATTGCCATGGAGCTCTGTGACACATTCACACACCGCACATAACTGTGGGGTTTATTGCCATGGAGCTCTGTGACACATTCACACACTGCACATTACTGTGGGGTTTATTGCCATAGAGCTCTGTGACACATTCACACACTGCACATTACTGTGGGGTTTATTGCCATGGAGCTCTGTGACACATTCACACACTGCACATTACTGTGGGGTTTATTGCCATGGAGCTCTGTGACACATTCACACACTGCACATTACTGTGGGTTTTATTGCCCCGGAGCTCTGTGACACATTCACACACACTGCACATTACTGTGGGTTTTATTGCCATGGAGCTCTGTGACACATTCACACACTGCACATTACTGTGGGGTTTATTGCCATGGAGCTCTGTGACACATTCACACACTGCACATTACTGTGGGGTTTATTGCCATGGAGCTCTGTGACACATTCACACACTGCACATTACTGTGGGTTTTATTGCCCCGGAGCTCTGTGACACATTCACACACACTGCACATTACTGTGGGTTTTATTGCCATGGAGCTCTGTGACTCAATCACACACACTGCACATTACTGTGGGTTTTATTGCCATGGAGCTCTGTGACACATTCACGCACACTGCACATTACTGTGGGTTTTATTGCCCCGGAGCACACATTCACACACTGCACATTACTGTGAGTGTTATTGCCACAGAGCTCTGTGACACATTCACACACTGCACATTACTGTGGGGTTTATTGCCATGGAGCTCTGTGACTCATTCACACACACTGCACATTACTGTGGGGTTTATTGCCATGGAGCTCTGTGACACATTCACACACTGCACATTACTGTGGGTTTTATTGCCCCGGAGCTCTGTGACACATTCACACACACTGCACATTACTGTGGGTTTTATTGCCATGGAGCTCTGTGACTCAATCACACACACTGCACTTACTGTGGATTTTATTGCCATGGAGCTCTGTGACACATTCACGCACACTGCACATTACTGTGGGTTTTATTGCCCCGGAGCACACATTCACACACTGCACATTACTGTGAGTGTTATTGCCATGGAGCTCTGTGACACATTCACACACTGCACATTACTGTGGGGTTTATCACCACAGAGCTCTGTGACACATTCACACACTGCACATTACTGTGGGTTTTATTGCCCCGGAGCTCTGTGACACATTCACACACACTGCACATTACTGTGGGTTTTATTGCCATGGAGCTCTGTGACACATTCACACACACTGCACATTACTGTGGGTTTTATTGCCCCGGAGCACACATTCACACACTGCACATTACTGTGAGTGTTATTGCCATGGAGCTCTGTGACACATTCACACACTGCACATTACTGTGGGGTTTATCACCACAGAGCTCTGTGACACATTCACACACTGCACATTACTGTGGGTTTTATTGCCATGGAGCTCTGTGACACATTCACACACACTGCACATTACTGTGGGTTTTATTGCCCCGGAGCACACATTCACACACTGCACATTACTGTGAGTGTTATTGCCATGGAGCTCTGTGACACATTCACACACTGCACATTACTGTGGGGTTTATCACCACAGAGCTCTGTGACACATTCACACACTGCACATTACTGTGGGGTTTATTGCCATGGAGCTCTGTGACTCATTCACACACACTGCACATTACTGTGGGGTTTATTGCCATGGAGCTCTGTGACACATTCATACACTGCACATTACTGTGGGTTTTATTGCCATGGAGCTCTGTGACTCACTCACACACACTGCACATTACTGTGGGGTTTATTGCCATGGAGCTCTGTGACACATTCACACACTGCACATTACTGTGGGGTTTATTGCCCCGGAGCTCTGTGACACATTCACACACACTGCACATTACTGTGGGTTTTATTGCCATGGAGCTCTGTGACTCAATCACACACACTGCACATTACTGTGGGTTTTATTGCCATGGAGCTCTGTGACACATTCACGCACACTGCACATTACTGTGGGTTTTATTGCCCCGGAGCACACATTCACACACTGCACATTACTGTGAGTGTTATTGCCATGGAGCTCTGTGACACATTCACACACTGCACATTACTGTGGGGTTTATCACCACAGAGCTCTGTGACACATTCACACACTGCACATTACTGTGGGTTTTATTGCCCCGGAGCTCTGTGACACATTCACACACACTGCACATTACTGTGGGTTTTATTGCCATGGAGCTCTGTGACACATTCACACACACTGCACATTACTGTGGGTTTTATTGCCATGGAGCTCTGTGACACATTCACGCACACTGCACATTACTGTGGGTTTTATTGCCCCGGAGCACACATTCACACACTGCACATTACTGTGAGTGTTATTGCCATGGAGCTCTGTGACACATTCACACACCGCACATTACTGTGGGGTTTATTGCCATGGAGCTCTGTGACACATTCACACACTGCACATTACTGTGGGTTTTATTGCCCCGGAGCTCTGTGACACATTCACACACACTGCACATTACTGTGGGTTTTATTGCCCCGGAGCACACATTCACGCACTGTACACGTTTTTGTGAAGTCTATTGGGCAGCACAATGACAGCTCCATGTAGACATAGAAGACACAGTAAACACATCTCTTTACAAGAATATTTACCCACAATCCCTAGCCCAGATATTTAATCCACTAAACTTCACCTCATCAAATGTTATTTGCTTCTCCCTTTCAGCCACATCTCACCCCGCGCCCTCCAGTCTGACTGCATTCTCTCCAGCCCCCCTTCATGTCACTAATCGCTTTACAATAAGTAATCACTAGCAGCCAGTATCATTTAACAAACAAACAAAAACAAAAACAAAAAATAAGAATGAAACCATTTCAGGCAAAGTAACGTATCCATAGAATGACTTTTATTAACATATTTGTAACAAATAGAAGAATCAGAAAATATGTGTAACAATAATCAGCTCAGATTTGTAGCAATATATTTAGCTCCAAAGCTTATGTAATTAAACAAAGTTCTTTAAATGTACGAAACTGATTCATTCCCAGAAAATAAGAAAAATGTAAAACCTGTTTAGCTGTAATATTAATGCCTTATCATTGTATTATCACTATGATTGCCATTTATATAGCCAAGAATAGAAAGCAGCCAAATGTAACAATAAAACAGACAATTACAAAATGTTACAGGAACAATAGGTGGATAAGGACCCTGCTCAACAAGCTTACAGTCTAGAAGAGGATCAATTTTCCAAAAACCAAGAAAAGAAGAAAAAATACAATAAAAAGTAAGTATTGAATAAGCCATGAAACACTAGACATCAAAATAGAAGCCCAAATACGGGTCAGGGCAGCCATTAGAAGACGTCTGACAGCAGGACACCATATACAGAGGGCTACCGTGGCTGCATGGGGGAAGCCAGCCAGGGACTGTCCCAATACGTAGACTTCAATGGTTTCCGGACTTGTTTGTCCTTAGTCATAGATTGCTACAGAAACAGGACATGAATTATTTAAGTGATGTATATATTTATCTGTTGGTGCAATGTGTTGTATCCTGCATTTTGTTTCAATTCATTGATGGGCACTTTTTTGCTGCTTATTTGACGTGATTTGATGTCTGATCTTTGGTAATATAAAACCAGGTACTATTAGAGTTTGTTGTCGCCTCAAACCATTCTCCTATAGTTTCATCCTCTCTTCCTTTTTCAAAATCGCTTCTTCTTTTCTTAATTTCTGATCTAGGTCTCTTTAAAACATATGACAATTGTGACGAAAGGTGTAGCTTAAGGCGGGTTTCACTAACAGGGTGAGGTTTGCCTTGAGCGCCAGCCTTTGTCAATTCTACCAAGCGTATCAAAAATCCATAAACCAAACTAGCCCCTGCTCCATCTTACGTTTCAAACAGAAATATTTAGGAAATGAAGAACAGATTGTGAAAGAGGAAAAGGAGAGGAAACACTTGTAGAAAGGTAAAGGGGCCGAGACACTTTAGGTTGTGGGTAAAATGATTTCATGGCTGCGGGATGGCCGCGAGGCAGTCCCCATTATTATGTATACTGAGAGTGTAATAGCCAGTCATGAAGAAGGGAAACCAACGGGGCACCTACATCAAAAAATAAACTGAATGAGGAATCAGCAAGAGAGGGATTTAAGGCAAATTTTTTTAATTATTGGCTAGTTAATAATGTAAAAAGCCACATAGAGTAAATGTGCGCATAGTCAGGGTCTGCAGCGTTTTTGCAGAGTCTGGTCACTACGGGTAAGAGATAAGAAAAAACAGAATTATCAAACACAATGGTAAAAAGGTCTGTCTGTCTATCTATCTATCTATCTCTAGCAGAGAAGGAGAGACAATGCACAGTGCTGACCTGTGTATTATAGCAAACAATGTATTTCAATCTTTGCTCTTGTGATTTATTACACTTCGGAAACCCACCATTTATATCTAGTCATTCTTATTATCAAACCATCGTTTATTAATGTTAGTGGACTGACTCGGAGGGAACGGTCCTGTGATTATAGAATCGGACAAGACCTTTTCTCTTTCTCTTTCTGAAGATTTTCTATCTCCTCTTCCCTTTCTCTAATTGCTTCCCTGTTTTTCTCATCATCAATGTCCTTAAGGTATCCTAAAATAAACTTCATCCTGTCATTCCTTTCACTTTTTGGATCCCTCTTCTGCTCCATCCCGAAATTGACTTCATTGAGAATCTGGGAGAGAAATGATAGAATTTCCCTGTGTTTTCCCAACACTTGCTGGTGATCTTCGATGGTGTAATTTTCGATGGCATATATCTTATTACTATCCATGTCTTCAAACGTGTTCCGTGTTTCAATAAGACCACCGTAGGATTTATGAGTCAGAACAACAATAGGATTAATTCCTGGAAAAGAAATAAACCAAGTAGATTATTGCCAATTAAAAGCGAGAGCAATTCTAAATAATAGGTGAAAAGATTAAAGACAAATTAACATAAAGAAAGATCTGTAACATAAATAAATTGGGATGGTGATCAATTTGGGTTGGAAATGTAGTATCACATGCAGGGCCAGAGCCACCGTTAGGCAAACTAGGCATTCGCCTAGGGTACCGGTCTTCTGGGAGCACCCACTGGAATGTTTCCTAGTGGGCTCGCCCTGTCTGGGGCTGCAGCGCTAAGCGAGAGGCTCTTGAGCCGCCCCCAACTCCAGGGCGACACTCAAGGCACCCAAAGGTGCGGGTGCCGAGAGGAGGCATGTCACAGAGGGGCCACCCCAGGGATCCCCCAATGCACAGCTAGGCAAGGCAAGGCAGACACCTGCTTACCTCCATGGCCGGTGCCTTCTCTGCCAAAAAATGCTGGCGACTGGAGGAGAGGGGGACAGAGCAGGCAGGCGGCTCTTGCAGCCTCTCACTCCTCCCTCGCGTGCCCTCGGTGATGCAGGGAGCCGGAATATGATGTCATTACGGCCCCGGCATGCTAAACAGCGCACTGGAGGAGTGATGAGCTGCCCCACACTGGACCCCAGGGAGGTGATTGTTTGACTGTCAGTAAGTGTGCGTGTGTGTCTTTCTGTCAGTAAGTAATTGTGTGTGTGTCTGTCAGTGAGTGTATGTATGTATGCCAGTGAGTGTGTGTGTGTGCCTGTCAGTGAGTAATTGTATGTATGTATGCCAGTGAGTGTCTGTGTGTGTGTCTGTCATTGTATGTCTGTCAGTGAATGTATGTGTGTGTCTGTCAGTGAGTGTGTGTGTCTGTCATTGAGTGTGTGTGTCTGTCAGTGAGTGAGTGCATGGCTGTCAGTCAGTGTCTGTGTGTGTGTGTGTTTATGCCTGTCAGTAAGTGTGTGTCTGTCAGTGAGTGAGTGTGTGTGTGTGAGTGTGTGTGTGTGTGTGTCTGTCTGTCAGTGTTTGTGTGTGTGTGTGTGTGTTTGTCAGTGAGTGAGTGTATGCCTGTCAGTCAGTGTCTGTGTGTCTGTTTATGCCTGTCAGTAAGTGTGTGTCTGTTAGTGAGTGAGTGTGTGTGTGTCTGCCAGTGTGTGTCTGTCAGTGAGTGAGTGTGTGTGTGTCAGTGAGTGAGTGTCTGTCAGTGAGCGTGTGTGTGTTTGCCAGTGTGTGTCTGTCAGTGAGTGAGTGACATGAGGGGACAGCAAAATGGATCATTGCTAGGATATCCTTGCACCGATCCCGATCACATGTGCTAGACACAAAACTATAGCAATTAATTAAATTCCTTCAGAATGACCATGTCATAATAGGTCAACTATATCAGTATGATGTCCACAGAAAATCTACTGCTGTATTCACGTACATAATTCACGTACTGCTCATGCAAAATAATATATATTTATTGAAGAATAGTGAACATATAAAGCCGTTTATTATCACGTAGTTGTTTGGCACCTTTGTAAATCATAATGATAACAGAAATCACCCATATGGCTCTGATCAAAAGTTTACATCCCATAGAATGTTTAGCCTTGTTACAGACACACAAGGTTACACACCAGTTAAAATGGCAATTAACGGTTAATTTCCCACACCTGTGGCTTTTTAAATTGCAATTAGTGTCTGTGTATAAATAGTCAATGAGTTGGTTAGCTCTCACATGGATGCACTGAGCAGGCTAGATACTGAGCCATGAGGAGCAGAAAAAAAACTGTTAAAAGACCTGTGTAACAAGGTAATGGAACTTTATAAAGATGGAAAAAGACATAAAAAGATATCCAAAGGCTTGAAAATGACAGTCAGTACTGTTCTATCATTTATTAAGAAGTGGGAAATTCAGGGTGGGGCAAAGATGCCTCTGCCACGAGCTAGTGGAGGAGCATGCTGGCAAGCCTCCTGCACACGGACTATGGCTTCCAGTTAGCTCAATGTAAGATTCTGGTGCTTTCTTACAGGTTCCTACATAATGCTGCTCCAACCTACCTATCCTCCCTAATACACAAGTAGGTCTCATCGAGGCCCCTGCGCTCTGCCAAAGACCTACGTATATCCTCTGTCCGTACTACCACCTCTAATACTTGCCTCCAAGACTTTTCCAGGGCTGCACCTCTTCTATGGAACTCCCTTCTCCGTAAGAATTTCATCCAGTCTCCACTCTTTCAAAAAATCATTGAAAACTCACTTCTTCAAGAAAGCATATTAATTGACTTCTCTCCTGCAACTGTCAAAAATTACGTACTAAGCCCTCAGTGAATACTATTCTAATAACCTACTTTGGGTCACTACTTTTACCCTTTGTGTCACTATACCCCACTCCCTCTAGATTGTAAGCTCATTGAGCAGGCCCTCCCCCCTCTGTTCCTGTACGTTCAGTTGTCTGGTTACAATTACATGTCTGTTAGTCCACCCATTGTACAGCGCTACGGAATCTGATGGCAATATATAAATAATAAAATAATAAAAATAATAATTAATAATGTAACCAACATTTAAAAGACTTGGTTCGTGTGGTTTCCCTTTTTAGTTTGGGAAACAAACAAACGCATGAATTGCGGACCACCTCTGGGCTTGTTAACTCCTACTAACCTCTCTTACTAACCCCACTTCTAATATACCTTTCACACTAGGTATCCTAAGTGTTCGCCTGGGGTTACGCCATTTGTATGCATGAACACATGGAAACTGAGTTTGTGGCCATCTTGTCGCACGAACATAGGCAACTGTGTTTGGTCGTCGAGTGAATGGAACTAAAATCGGACACTCTAACTCGCGAACACCGCTGAAAATTTACAAACGTCTGCTTCTTCTCTACTCATGTTAGGAGTATGTTTCTATACGGTCCTATTAATGAGAGCTAGAGGTCTATGTGTACTGAGCCGGTCACACTATGCTGGGATAGTCTGTGTGCTCTCTATACAGTCCTATTAATGAGAGCTAGAGGTCTATGTGTACTGAGCCGGTCACACTATGCTGGGATAGTCTGTGTGCTTTCTATACAGTCCTATTAATGAGAGCTAGAGGTCTATGTGTACTGAGCCGGTCACACTGTGCTGGGATAGTCTGTTTGCTCTCTAGACAGTCCTATTAATGAGAGCTAGAGGTCTATGTGTACTGAGCCGGTCACACTATGCTGGGATAGTCTGTTTGCTCTCTAGACAGTCCTATTAATGAGAGCTAGAGGTCTATGTGTACTGAGCCGGTCACACTATGCTGGGATAGTCTGTGTGCTCTCTATACAGTCCTATTAATGAGAGCTAGAGGTCTATGTGTACTGAGCCGGTCACACTATGCTGGGATAGTCTGTGTGCTTTCTATACAGTCCTATTAATGAGAGCTAGAGGTCTATGTGTACTGAGCCGGTCACACTGTGCTGGGATAGTCTGTTTGCTCTCTAGACAGTCCTATTAATGAGAGCTAGAGGTCTATGTGTACTGAGCCGGTCACACTATGCTGGGATAGTCTGTTTGCTCTCTAGACAGTCCTATTAATGAGAGCTAGAGGTCTATGTGTACTGAGCCGGTCACACTATGCTGGGATAGTCTGTTTGCTCTCTAGACAGTCCTATTAATGAGAGCTAGAGGTCTATGTGTACTGAGCCGGTCACACTATGCTGGGATAGTCTGTTTGCTCTCTAGACAGTCCTATTAATGAGAGCTAGAGGTCTATGTGTACTGAGCCGGTCACACTATGCTGGGATAGTCTGTGCTTTCTATACAGTCCTATTAATGAGAGCTAGAGGTCCCTGTGTACTGAGCCGGTCACACTATGCTGGAATAGTCTGTGCTTTCTATACAGTCCTATTAATGAGAGCTAGAGGTCTATGTGTACTGAGCGGGTCACACTATGCTGGGATAGTCTGTGTGCTCTCTATACAGTCCTATTAATGAGAGCTAGAGGTCTATGTGTACTGAGCCGGTCACACTATGCTGGGATAGTCTGTGTGCTCTCTATACAGTCCTATTAATGAGAGCTAGAGGTCTATGTGTACTGAGCTGGTCACACTATGCTGGGATAGTCTGTGTGCTTTCTATACAGTCCTATTAATGAGAGCTAGAGGTCTATGTGTACTGAGCCGGTCACACTATGCTGGGATAGTCTGTGTGCTTTCTATACAGTCCTATTAATGAGAGCTATAGGTCTATGTGTACTGAGCCGGTCACACTACGCTGGGATAGTCTGTGTGCTTTCTATACAGTCCTATTAATGAGAGCTATAGGTCTATGTGTACTGAGCCGGTCACACTATGCTGGGATAGTCTTTGTGCTTTCTATACAATCCTATTAATGAGAGCTAGAGGTCTATGTGTACTGAGCCGGTCACACTATGCTGGGATAGTCTGTGTGCTTTCTATACAGTCCTATTAATGAGAGCTAGAGGTCTATGTGTACTGAGTCGGTCACACTATGCTGGGATAGTCTGTGTGCTTTCTTACAGTCCTATTAATGAGAGCTAGAGGTCTATGTGTACTGAGCCGGTCACACTATGCTGGGATAGTCTGTGTGCTTTCTATACAGTCCTATTAATGAGAGCTAGAGGTCTATGTGTACTGAGCCGGTCACACTATGCTGGGATAGTCTGTGTGCTTTCTATACAGTCCTATTAATGAGATCTAGAGGTCTATGTGTACTGAGCCGGTCACACTATGCTGGGATAGTCTGTGTGCTTTCTATACAGTCCTATTAATGAGAGCTAGAGGTCTATGTGTACTGAGTCGGTCACACTATGCTGGGATAGTCTGTGTGCTTTCTATACAGTCCTATTAATGAGAGCTAGAGGTCTATGTGTACTGAGCCGGTCACACTGTGCTGGGATAGTCTGTGTGCTTTCTATACAGTCCTATTAATGAGCGCTAGAGGTCTATGTGTACTGAGTCCTTCACACTATGCTGGGATAGTCTGTTTGCTCTCTATACAGTCCTATTAATGAGAGCTAGAGGTCTATGTGTACTGAGCGGGTCACACTATGCTGGTATAGTCTGTGTGCTTTCTATACAGTCCTATTATTGAGAGCTAGAGGTCTATGTGTACTGAGCCGGTCACACTATGCTGGGATAGTCTGTGCTTTCTATACAGTCCTATTAATGAGAGCTAGAGGTCTATGTGTACTGAGCCGGTCACACTATGCTGGGATAGTCTGTGTGCTTTCTATACAGTCCTATTAATGAGAGCTAGAGGTCTATGTGTACTGAGCCGGTCACACTATGCTGGGATAGTCTGTGTGCTTCTATACAGTCCTATTAATGAGCGCTAGAGGTCTATGTGTACTGAGCCGGTCACACTATGCTGGGATAGTCTGTGTGCTTTCTATACAGTCCTATTAATGAGAGCCAGAGGTCTATGTGTACTGAGCCGGTCACACTATGCTGGGATAGTCTGTGTGCTTTCTATACAGTCCTATTAATGAGAGCTAGAGGTCTATGTGTACTGAGCCGGTCACACTATGCTGGGATAGTCTGTGTGCTTTCTATACAGTCCTATTAATGAGCGCTAGAGGTCTATGTGTACTGAGCCAGTCACACTATGCTGGGATAGTCTGTGTGCTTTCTATTCAGTCCTATTAATGAGAGCTAGAGGTCTATGTGTACTGAGCCGGTCACACTATGCTGGGATAGTCTGTGTGCTTTCTATACAGTCCTATTAATGAGAGCTAGAGGTCTATGTGTACTGAGCCGGTCACACTATGCTGGGATAGTCTGTGTGCTTTCTATACAGTCCTATTAATGAGAGCTAGAGGTCTATGTGTACTGAGCCAGTCACACTATGCTGGGATAGTCTGTGTGCTTTCTATTCAGTCCTATTAATGAGAGCTAGAGGTCTATGTGTACTGAGCCGGTCACACTATGCTGGGATAGTCTGTGTGCTTTCAATACAGTCCTATTAATGAGAGCTAGAGGTCTATGTGTACTGAGCCGGTTACACTATACTGGGATAGTCTGTGTGCTTTCTATACAGTCCTATTAATGAGAGCTAGAGGTCTATGTGTACTGAGCCGGTCACACTATACTGGGATAGTCTGTCTGCTTTCTATACAGTCCTATTAATGAGAGCCAGAGGTCTATGTGTACTGAGCCAGTCACACTATGCTGGGATAGTCTGTGTGCTTTCTATACAGTCCTATTAATGAGAGCTAGAGGACTATGTGTACTGAGCCGGTCACACTATGCTGGGATAGTCTGTGTGCTTTCTATACAGTCCTATTAATGAGCGCTAGAGGTCTATGTGTACTGACCTGGTCACACTATGCTGGGATAGTCTGTGTGCTTTCTATACAGTCCTATTAATGAGAGCTAGAGGTCTATGTGTACTGAGCCGGTCACACTATACTGGGATAGTCTGTGTGCTTTCTATACAGTCCTATTAATGAGAGCTAGAGGTCTAGGTGTACTGAGCCGGTCACACTATGCTGGGATAGTCTGTGTGCTTTCTATACAGTCCTATTAATGAGAGCTAGAGGTCTAGGTGTACTGAGCCGGTCACACTATGCTGGGATAGTCTGTGTGCTTTCTATACAGTCCTATTAATGAGCGCTAGAGGTCTATGTGTACTGAGCCAGTCACACTATGCTGGGATAGTCTGTGTGCTTTCTATACAGTCCTATTAATGAGAGCTAGAGGTCTATGTGTACTGAGCCGGTCACACTATGCTGGGATAGTCTGTGTGCTTTCTATACAGTCCTATTAATGAGAGCTAGAGGTCTATGTGTACTGAGCCGGTCACACTGTGCTGGGATAGTCTCAGTGGCGGATCCAGGGGGGGGGGGGCAACGGGGCAATTGCCCCCCCCCGAGATTCTCCCCTGCCGGCTAATGCAGGGCTGACATTGCCCAAGTGCCAGCCCTGCATTGTGCCTGCAGACCGGGGAGGGAGATCAGTGATCTCCCTCCCCGGTCTGCAGGCACATTACTGACAGCCGACCGGCAGGGGAGGGAGAGAGGACCCGGGAGCTGTTACCAGCAGCTCCTCCGGGTCCTCCTCTCGCGAGATTTGGAGCGTTGCCGCGGTTACCACGGCAACGCTCCAAATCTCGCGAGAGTGAACTCTAGCCCTGGAGCGCGGGCTAGAGTTCACTCCTACCACTGGGACCACCAGGGAATCCCCACTGGGACCACCAAGGAAAGAAAGATGTCCCCCCTCCTCCCAGTAAAGGTAAGAAGGGAGGGGGGACATAAATTATATATTAATTTTAATTAAATGTTTAAAAAAAAAACACACACACATTAACCCCCCCCCCTATCCTTCTTCTACACACACATTGCCCCTGCCCCCCATACACACACACACACATTGCCCCTGCCCCCCATACACACACACACACATTGCCCCTGCCCCCATACACACACACACACACACACATTGCCCCTGCCCCCCATACACACACACACACATTGCCCCTGCCCCCCATACACACACACACACACATTGCCCCTGCCCCCCATACACACACACACACACATTGCCCCTGCCCCCCATACACACACACACATTGCCCCTGCCCCCATACACACACACATTGCCCCTGCCCCCCACACACACATTACCCCTGCCCCCCATACACACACACATTGTCCCTGCCCCCCATACACACACACATTGCCCCTGCCCCCCATACACACACACATTGCCCCTGCCCCCGATATACACACACATTGCCCCTGCCCCCCATACACACACATTGCCCCTGCCCCCATACACACACAGTGCCCCTGCCCCCCATACACACACACACACACATTGCCCCTGCCCCCCATACACACACACATTGCCCCTGCCCCCGATATACACACACATTGCCCCTGCCCCCCATACTCACACATTGCCCCTGCCCCCATACACACACAGTGCCCCTGCCCCCCATACACACACACACACATTGCCCCTGCCCCCCATATACACACACATTGCCCGTGCCCCCCATATACACACACATTGCCCGTGCCCCCATATACACACACATTGCCCCTGCCCCCCATACACACACACATTGCCCCTGCCCCCCATACACACACACATTGCCCCTGCCCCCCATACACACACATACACACACATTGCCCCTGCCCCCCATACACACACACACACACACACACACACATTGCCCCTGCCCCCCATACACACACACACATTGCCTCTGCCCCCCATACACACACACACACACACATTGCCCCCATACACACACACACATTGCCCCTGCCCCATACACACACACATTGCCCCAGCCCCCATACACACACATTGCCCCTGCCCCCATACATACACACACATTGCCCCTGCCCCCCATACACACACACATTACCCCTGCCCCCCATACACACACACACATAGCCCCTGCCCCCCATACACACACACACATTGCCCCTGCCCCCCATACACACACACATTGCCCCTGCCCCCCATACACACACACATTGCCCCTGCCCCCCATACACACACACATTGCCCCTGCCCCCCATACACACACACATTGCCCCTGCCCCCCATACACACACACACATTGCCCCTGCCCCCCATATACACACACATTGCCCCTGCCCCCCATATACACACACATTGCCCCTGCCCCCCATACACACACACATTGCCCCTGCCCCATACACACACACACACATGGCCCCTGCCCCATACACACACACACACACACACATTGCCCCTGCCCCCATACACACACACACATTGCCCCTGCCCCCCATACACACACACACATTGCCCCTGCCCCCCATATACACACACATTGCCCCTGCCCCCCATATACACACATTGCCCCTGCCCCCCATACACACACATTGCCCCTGCCCCCCATACACACACATTGCCCCTGCCCCCCATAAACACATTGCCCCCACATACACACACTGCCCCACATACACACACTGCCCCCCATAAACACACTGCCCCCACACACATACATTGCCCCACACACACACTGTAACTGTCACACACACATACTGACCCACACACACACTGCACCCCTGACATATACTGCCGCCCTCACGTACACACTGCAACCTTCACACACACACACACTGCTAATACACTGTCCCCCTCACACACACACACACACTGCACCCCTCACACATTGCACCACTCACACATACCACTGCTCCTCTGCTCTACTACAGCCCCATTCCCCAGAGGACCTCAGGTAAGTTGTCAAACAGTTCTTAAACAGTTTGACTACTTACTCTGGGAGGGGGTCTTGGCATTATTGGCACTATAACCACTACACTGAGCTGTAGTGGTTATTGTGTCTGGATTATTTATTTAAATAATCTACAAGTGCCCCTCCCGAGATCAGGCTCTGGATCCGCCACTGGATAGTCTGTGTGGTTTAAATGGTCTCCCTTGAGATTTGCATGGTGCAAAATGTTACCTGTTATTTTTCTTGCATTCTTCAGTATAAGTTTGTATGTATCACGTTCCTGTGATGGAATTCTGTTGTTTACACTAAAAAAAAAAAGAAAAGAAAAGATATATATGATATTAATATTATTATTGACATTTATAAAGCGCCGACATATTCCGTAGCGCTTTACAATTTCTTCAATGGTGGAAATTTAACAATATTAATAAAAAATGAGACAATTACAAAATGTTACTGGAACAATAGTTTGATTGAGGACCTTGCTCAAATGAGCTTACTATCTAGAGGAGGGGAGTATAAAGACACGTTCGGAAGGACAGCAAACAACAAGGTGACAACTGGAGGTGAGTGAGTGCTACCCATAAGCTTCCCTAAAGAGATGGGTGATTAAGGCACTTCTTAAATGATTGAAGACTGATGGCGGTAGGCAGGCTGTTCCAAAGAAAAGGAGCCGCCCGCTAGAAGTCCTGCAAGAGTGAGTTGGCCGTACGGGTGCGAGCAGTGGACAGGAGAAGGTCACCGGCACAGCTGAGAGACCAAGAAGGGGCATATCTCCTGTAGAGGAGTAGTAGGTTAATCCACGGTATCTCAGTCGAACACAATCTCTGATATGTTGAAGTGGCTAGGTTTTGCCACATCTACGAATCAATAAATAAATGTAACAGGGGCTAGAGTTGCTTAGAGCTGTAATGGTAAGAGTTAGTATTTTGGTGAGGTGTGAGAGGAGCGAAAGGGGCGAAAGATCAGTCTGGCGGTCACATTCGTTACAGATTGTGGCGGTCACATTCGTTACAGATTGTAGCGAGTCAGTACTGCTTCTGGGGAGACCAACTGGTAGAGAATTACCGTAATCAATACAAGGCATTATGAGAGCATTAACAAGCTCCTCGGCAGCATCTTGTGTAAGAAAGGGGCCGATTGGGATTGGGATTGACAAGTTTTAGCAACATTCTGGATATGAGGTGCAAAGGTGAGGCCAGGATCAAAGATAACACAAAGACAGCGAGCTTGCAAATCTCTGTCTCGGGATCTCTTCCTCCCATTCTGTATACTCTGCCTGTATATTTTATATTACAATCTCTGTCTCGGGAACTCTTCCTCCCATTCTGTGTACTCTGCCTGTATATTTTATATTACAATCTCTGTCCCGGGATCTCTTCCTCCCACTCTGTGTACTCTGCCTGTATATTTTATATTACAATCTCTGTCCCGGGATCTCTTCCTCCCATTCTGTGTACTCTGCCTGTATATTTTATATTACAATCTCTGTCTCGGGATCTCTTCCTCCCATTCTGTGTACTCTGCCTGTATATTTTATATTACAATCTCTGTCTCGGGATCTCTTCCTCCCATTCTGTGTACTCTGCCTGTATATTTTATATTACAATCTCTGTCCCGGGATCTCTTCCTCCCACTCTGTGTACTCTGCCTGTATATTTTATATTACAATCTCTGTCTAAGGATCTCTTCCTCCCATTCTGTGTACTCTGCCTGTATATTTTATATTATAATCTCTGTCTAAGGATCTCTTCTTCCCATTCTGTGTACTCTGCCTGTATATTTTATATTACAATCTCTGTCTCGGGATCTCTTCCTCCCATTCTGTGTACTCAGCCTGTATATTTTATATTACAATCTCTGTCCCGGGATCTCTTCCTCCCACTCTGTGTACTCTGCCTGTATATTTTATATTACAATCTCTGTCCCGGGATCTCTTCCTCCAACTCTGTGTACTCTGCCTGTATATTTTATATTACAATCTCTGTCTCGGGATCTCTTCCTCCCATTCTGTGTACTCTGCCTGTATATTTTATATTACAATCTCTGTCCCGGGATCTCTTCCTCCCACTCTGTGTACTCTGCCTGTATATTTTATATTACAATCTCTGTCCCGGGATCTCTTCCTCCCACTCTGTGTACTCTGCCTGTATATTTTATATTACAATCTCTGTCTCGGGATCTCTTCCTCCCATTCTGTGTACTCTGCTTGTATATTTTATATTACAATCTCTGTCTAAGGATCTCTTCCTCCCATTCTGTGTACTCAGCCTGTATATTTTATATTACAATCTCTGTCTCGGGATCTCTTCCTCCCATTCTGTGTACTCTGCCTGTATATTTTATATTATAATCTCTGTCTAAGGATCTCTTCTTCCCATTCTGTGTACTCTGCCTGTATATTTTATATTACAATCTCTGTCTAAGGATCTCTTCCTCCCATTCTGTGTACTCAGCCTGTATATTTTATATTACAATCTCTGTCTCGGGATCTCTTCCTCCCATTCTGTGTACTCTGCCTGTATATTTTATATTACAATCTCTGTCCCGGGATCTCTTCCTCCCATTCTGTGTACTCTGCCTGTATATTTTATATTACAATCTCTGTCTCGGGATCTCTTCCTCCCATTCTGTGTACTCTGCCTGTATATTTTATATTACAATCTCTGTCCCTGGATCTCTTCCTCCCATTCTATGTACTCTGCCTGTATATTTTATATTACAATCTCTGTCTAAGGATCTCTTCCTCCCATTCTGTGTACTCTGCCTGTATATTTTATATTACAATCTCTGTCTCGGGATCTCTTCCTCCCATTCTGTGTACTCTGCCTGTATATTTTATATTACAATCTCTGTCCCTGGATCTCTTCCTCCCATTCTATGTACTCTGCCTGTATATTTTATATTACAATCTCTGTCTAAGGATCTCTTCCTCCCATTCTGTGTACTCTGCCTGTATATTTTATATTACAATCTCTGTCTCGGGATCTCTTCCTCCCATTCTGTATACTCTGCCTGTATATTTTATATTACAATCTCTGTCTCGGGATCTCTTCCTCCCATTCTGTGTACTCTGCCTGTATATTTTATATTACAATCTCTGTCCCGGGATCTCTTCCTCCCATTCTGTGTACTCTGCCTGCATATTTTATATTACAATCTCTGTCCCGGGATCTCTTCCTCCCATTCTGTGTACTCTGCCTGCATATTTTATATTACAATCTCTGTCCCGGGATCTCTTCCTCCCATTCTGTGTACTCTGCCTGTATATTTTATATTACAATCTCTGTCTCTGGATCTCTTCCTCCCATGCTGTGTACTCTGCCTGTATATTTTATATTACAATCTCTGTCTCGGGATCTCTTCCTCCCATTCTGTGTACTCTGCCTGTATATTTTATATTACAATCTCTGTCTCTGGATATCTTCCTCCCATTCTGTGTACTCTGCCTGTATATTTTATATTACAATCTATGTCTCGGGATCTCTTCCTCCCATTCTGTGTACTCTGCCTGTATATTTTATATTACAATCTCTGTCTAAGGATCTCTTCCTCCCATTCTGTGTACTCTGCCTGTATATTTTATATTACAATCTATGTCTCGGGAACTCTTCCTCCCATTCTGTGTACTCTACCTGTATATTTTATATTACAATCTCTGTCCCGGGATCTCTTCCTCCCATTTTGTGTACTCTGCCTGTATATTTTATATTACAATCTCTGTCCCGGGATCTCTTTCTCCCATTTTGTGTACTCTGCCTGTATATTTTATATTACAATCTCTCTCCCTGGATATCTTCCTCCCATTCTGTGTACTCTGCCAGGAAATTTTATATTACAATCTCTGTCTCGGGATCTCTTCCTCCCATTCTGTGTACTCTGCCTGTATATTTTATATTACAATCTCTGTCTCGGGATCTCTTCCTCCCATTCTGTGTACTCTGCCTGTATATTTTATATTACAATCTCTGTCTCGGGATCTCTTCCTCCCATTCTGTGTACTCTGCCTGTATATTTTATATTACAATCTCTGTCTCGGGATCTCTTCCTCCAACTCTGTGTACTCTGCCTGTATATTTTATATTACAATCTCTGTCTCTGGATCTCTTCCTCCCATTCTGTGTACTCTGCCTGTATATTTTATATTACAATCTCTGTCCCGGGATCTCTTCCTCCCACTCTGTGTACTCTGCCTGTATATTTTATATTACAATCTCTGTCCCGGGATCTCTTCCTCCCACTCTGTGTACTCTGCCTGTATATTTTATATTACAATCTCTGTCTCGGGATCTCTTCCTCCCATTCTGTGTAGTCTGCCTGTATATTTTATATTACAATCTCTGTCTAAGGATCTCTTCCTCCCATTCTGTGTACTCAGCCTGTATATTTTATATTACAATCTCTGTCTCGGGATCTCTTCCTCCCATTCTGTGTACTCTGCCTGTATATTTTATATTACAATCTCTGTCCCGGGATCTCTTCCTCCCATTCTGTGTACTCTGCCTGTATATTTTATATTACAATCTCTGTCTCGGGATCTCTTCCTCCCATTCTGTGTACTCTGCCTGTATATTTTATATTACAATCTCTGTCCCTGGATCTCTTCCTCCCATTCTATGTACTCTGCCTGTATATTTTATATTACAATCTCTGTCTAAGGATCTCTTCCTCCCATTCTGTGTACTCTGCCTGTATATTTTATATTACAATCTCTGTCTCGGGATCTCTTCCTCCCATTCTGTGTACTCTGCCTGTATATTTTATATTACAATCTCTGTCCCTGGATCTCTTCCTCCCATTCTATGTACTCTGCCTGTATATTTTATATTACAATCTCTGTCTCGGGATCTCTTCCTCCCATTCTGTGTACTCTGCCTGTATATTTTATATTACAATCTCTGTCCCTGGATCTCTTCCTCCCATTCTGTGTACTCTGCCTGTATATTTTATATTACAATCTCTGTCTCGGGATCTCTTCCTCCCATTCTGTATACTCTGCCTGTATATTTTATATTACAATCTCTGTCTCGGGATCTCTTCCTCCCATTCTGTGTACTCTGCCTGTATATTTTATATTACAATCTCTGTCCCGGGATCTCTTCCTCCCATTCTGTGTACTCTGCCTGCATATTTTATATTACAATCTCTGTCCCGGGATCTCTTCCTCCCATTCTGTGTACTCTGCCTGCATATTTTATATTACAATCTCTGTCCCGGGATCTCTTCCTCCCATTCTGTGTACTCTGCCTGCATATTTTATATTACAATCTCTGTCTCGGGATCTCTTCCTCCCATTCTGTGTACTCTGCCTGTATATTTTATATTATAATCTCTGTCTAAGGATCTCTTCTTCCCATTCTGTGTACTCTGCCTGTATATTTTATATTACAATCTCTGTCTCGGGATCTCTTCCTCCCATTCTGTGTACTCAGCCTGTATATTTTATATTACAATCTCTGTCCCGGGATCTCTTCCTCCCACTCTGTGTACTCTGCCTGTATATTTTATATTACAATCTCTGTCCCGGGATCTCTTCCTCCAACTCTGTGTACTCTGCCTGTATATTTTATATTACAATCTCTGTCTCGGGATCTCTTCCTCCCATTCTGTGTACTCTGCCTGTATATTTTATATTACAATCTCTGTCCCGGGATCTCTTCCTCCCACTCTGTGTACTCTGCCTGTATATTTTATATTACAATCTCTGTCCCGGGATCTCTTCCTCCCACTCTGTGTACTCTGCCTGTATATTTTATATTACAATCTCTGTCTCGGGATCTCTTCCTCCCATTCTGTGTACTCTGCCTGTATATTTTATATTACAATCTCTGTCTAAGGATCTCTTCCTCCCATTCTGTGTACTCAGCCTGTATATTTTATATTACAATCTCTGTCTCGGGATCTCTTCCTCCCATTCTGTGTACTCTGCCTGTATATTTTATATTACAATCTCTGTCCCGGGATCTCTTCCTCCCATTCTGTGTACTCTGCCTGTATATTTTATATTACAATCTCTGTCTCGGGATCTCTTCCTCCCATTCTGTGTACTCTGCCTGTATATTTTATATTACAATCTCTGTCCCTGGATCTCTTCCTCCCATTCTATGTACTCTGCCTGTATATTTTATATTACAATCTCTGTCTAAGGATCTCTTCCTCCCATTCTGTGTACTCTGCCTGTATATTTTATATTACAATCTCTGTCTCGGGATCTCTTCCTCCCATTCTGTGTACTCTGCCTGTATATTTTATATTACAATCTCTGTCCCTGGATCTCTTCCTCCCATTCTATGTACTCTGCCTGTATATTTTATATTACAATCTCTGTCTAAGGATCTCTTCCTCCCATTCTGTGTACTCTGCCTGTATATTTTATATTACAATCTCTGTCTCGGGATCTCTTCCTCCCATTCTGTATACTCTGCCTGTATATTTTATATTACAATCTCTGTCTCGGGATCTCTTCCTCCCATTCTGTGTACTCTGCCTGTATATTTTATATTACAATCTCTGTCCCGGGATCTCTTCCTCCCATTCTGTGTACTCTGCCTGCATATTTTATATTACAATCTCTGTCCCGGGATCTCTTCCTCCCATTCTGTGTACTCTGCCTGCATATTTTATATTACAATCTCTGTCCCGGGATCTCTTCCTCCCATTCTGTGTACTCTGCCTGTATATTTTATATTACAATCTCTGTCTCTGGATCTCTTCCTCCCATGCTGTGTACTCTGCCTGTATATTTTATATTACAATCTCTGTCTCGGGATCTCTTCCTCCCATTCTGTGTACTCTGCCTGTATATTTTATATTACAATCTCTGTCTCTGGATATCTTCCTCCCATTCTGTGTACTCTGCCTGTATATTTTATATTACAATCTATGTCTCGGGATCTCTTCCTCCCATTCTGTGTACTCTGCCTGTATATTTTATATTACAATCTCTGTCTAAGGATCTCTTCCTCCCATTCTGTGTACTCTGCCTGTATATTTTATATTACAATCTATGTCTCGGGAACTCTTCCTCCCATTCTGTGTACTCTACCTGTATATTTTATATTACAATCTCTGTCCCGGGATCTCTTCCTCCCATTTTGTGTACTCTGCCTGTATATTTTATATTACAATCTCTGTCCCGGGATCTCTTTCTCCCATTTTGTGTACTCTGCCTGTATATTTTATATTACAATCTCTCTCCCTGGATATCTTCCTCCCATTCTGTGTACTCTGCCAGGAAATTTTATATTACAATCTCTGTCTCGGGATCTCTTCCTCCCATTCTGTGTACTCTGCCTGTATATTTTATATTACAATCTCTGTCTCGGGATCTCTTCCTCCCATTCTGTGTACTCTGCCTGTATATTTTATATTACAATCTCTGTCTCGGGATCTCTTCCTCCCATTCTGTGTACTCTGCCTGTATATTTTATATTACAATCTCTGTCTCGGGATCTCTTCCTCCAACTCTGTGTACTCTGCCTGTATATTTTATATTACAATCTCTGTCTAAGGATCTCTTCCTCCCATTCTGTGTACTCTGCCTGTATATTTTATATTACAATCTCTGTCTCGGGATCTCTTCCTCCCACTCTGTGTACTCTGCCTGTATATTTTATATTACAATCTCTGTCCCGGGATCTCTTCCTCCCACTCTGTGTACTCTGCCTGTATATTTTATATTACAATCTCTGTCCCGGGATCTCTTCCTCCCACTCTGTGTACTCTGCCTGTATATTTTATATTACAATCTCTGTCCCGGGATCTCTTCCTCCCATTCTGTGTACTCTGCCTGTATATTTTATATTACAATCTCTGTCTAAGGATCTCTTCCTCCCATTCTGTGTACTCTGCCTGTATATTTTATATTACAATCTCTGTCTCTGGATCTCTTCCTCCCATTCTGTGTACTCTGCCTGTATATTTTATATTACAATCTCTGTCTCGGGATCTCTTCCTCCCATTCTGTGTAGTCTGCCTGTATATTTTATATTACAATCTCTGTCTAAGGATCTCTTCCTCCCATTCTGTGTACTCAGCCTGTATATTTTATATTACAATCTCTGTCTCGGGATCTCTTCCTCCCATTCTGTGTACTCTGCCTGTATATTTTATATTACAATCTCTGTCCCGGGATCTCTTCCTCCCATTCTGTGTACACTGCCTGTATATTTTATATTACAATCTCTGTCTCGGGATCTCTTCCTCCCATTCTGTGTACTCTGCCTGTATATTTTATATTACAATCTCTGTCCCTGGATCTCTTCCTCCCATTCTATGTACTCTGCCTGTATATTTTATATTACAATCTCTGTCTAAGGATCTCTTCCTCCCATTCTGTGTACTCTGCCTGTATATTTTATATTACAATCTCTGTCTCGGGATCTCTTCCTCCCATTCTGTGTACTCTGCCTGTATATTTTATATTACAATCTCTGTCCCTGGATCTCTTCCTCCCATTCTATGTACTCTGCCTGTATATTTTATATTACAATCTCTGTCTCGGGATCTCTTCCTCCCATTCTGTGTACTCTGCCTGTATATTTTATATTCCAATCTCTGTCCCTGGATCTCTTCCTCCCATTCTGTGTACTCTGCCTGTATATTTTATATTACAATCTCTGTCTCGGGATCTCTTCCTCCCATTCTGTATACTCTGCCTGTATATTTTATATTACAATCTCTGTCTCGGCATCTCTTTCTCCCATTCTGTGTACTCTGCCTGTATATTTTATATTACAATCTCTGTCCCGGGATCTCTTCCTCCCATTCTGTGTACTCTGCCTGCATATTTTATATTACAATCTCTGTCCCGGGATCTCTTCCTCCCATTCTGTGTACTCTGCCTGCATATTTTATATTACAATCTCTGTCCCGGGATCTCTTCCTCCCATTCTGTGTACTCTGCCTGTATATTTTATATTACAATCTCTGTCTCTGGATCTCTTCCTCCCATGCTGTGTACTCTGCCTGTATATTTTATATTACAATCTCTGTCTCTGGATATCTTCCTCCCATTCTGTGTACTCTGCCTGTATATTTTATATTACAATCTATGTCTCGGGATCTCTTCCTCCCATTCTGTGTACTCTGCCTGTATATTTTATATTACAATCTCTGTCTAAGGATCTCTTCCTCCCATTCTGTGTACTCTGCCTGTATATTTTATATTACAATCTATGTCTCGGGAACTCTTCCTCCCATTCTGTGTACTCTACCTGTATATTTTATATTACAATCTCTGTCCCGGGATCTCTTCCTCCCATTTTGTGTACTCTGCCTGTATATTTTATATTACAATCTCTGTCCCGGGATCTCTTTCTCCCATTTTGTGTACTCTGCCTGTATATTTTATATTACAATCTCTCTCCCTGGATATCTTCCTCCCATTCTGTGTACTCTGCCAGGAAATTTTATATTACAATCTCTGTCTCGGGATCTCTTCCTCCCATTCTGTGTACTCTGCCTGTATATTTTATATTACAATCTCTGTCTAAGGATCTCTTCCTCCCATTCTGTGTACTCTGCCTGTATATTTTATATTACAATCTCTGTCTCGGGATCTCTTCCTCCCACTCTGTGTACTCTGCCTGTATATTTTATATTACAATCTCTGTCCCGGGATCTCTTCCTCCCACTCTGTGTACTCTGCCTGTATATTTTATATTACAATCTCTGTCCCGGGATCTCTTCCTCCCACTCTGTGTACTCTGCCTGTATATTTTATATTACAATCTCTGTCCCGGGATCTCTTCCTCCCATTCTGTGTACTCTGCCTGTATATTTTATATTACAATCTCTGTCTAAGGATCTCTTCCTCCCATTCTGTGTACTCTGCCTGTATATTTTATATTACAATCTCTGTCTCTGGATCTCTTCCTCCCATTCTGTGTACTCTGCCTGTATATTTTATATTACAATCTCTGTCTCGGGATCTCTTCCTCCCATTCTGTGTACTCTGCCTGTATATTTTATATTACAATCTCTGTCCCGGGATCTCTTCCTCCCATTCTGTGTACTCTGCCTGCATATTTTATATTACAATCTCTGTCCCGGGATCTCTTCCTCCCATTCTGTGTACTCTGCCTGTATATTTTATATTACAATCTCTGTCTCTGGATCTCTTCCTCCCATGCTGTGTACTCTGCCTGTATATTTTATATTACAATCTCTGTCTCGGGATCTCTTCCTCCCATTCTGTGTACTCAGCCTGTATATTTTATATTACAATCTCTGTCCCGGGATCTCTTCCTCCCACTCTGTGTACTCTGCCTGTATATTTTATATTACAATCTCTGTCCCGGGATCTCTTCCTCCAACTCTGTGTACTCTGCCTGTATATTTTATATTACAATCTCTGTCTCGGGATCTCTTCCTCCCATTCTGTGTACTCTGCCTGTATATTTTATATTACAATCTCTGTCCCGGGATCTCTTCCTCCCACTCTGTGTACTCTGCCTGTATATTTTATATTACAATCTCTGTCCCGGGATCTCTTCCTCCCACTCTGTGTACTCTGCCTGTATATTTTATATTACAATCTCTGTCTCGGGATCTCTTCCTCCCATTCTGTGTACTCTGCTTGTATATTTTATATTACAATCTCTGTCTAAGGATCTCTTCCTCCCATTCTGTGTACTCTGCCTGTATATTTTATATTACAATCTCTGTCCCTGGATCTCTTCCTCCCATTCTATGTACTCTGCCTGTATATTTTATATTACAATCTCTGTCTAAGGATCTCTTCCTCCCATTCTGTGTACTCTGCCTGTATATTTTATATTACAATCTCTGTCTCGGGATCTCTTCCTCCCATTCTGTATACTCTGCCTGTATATTTTATATTACAATCTCTGTCTCGGGATCTCTTCCTCCCATTCTGTGTACTCTGCCTGTATATTTTATATTACAATCTCTGTCCCGGGATCTCTTCCTCCCATTCTGTGTACTCTGCCTGCATATTTTATATTACAATCTCTGTCCCGGGATCTCTTCCTCCCATTCTGTGTACTCTGCCTGCATATTTTATATTACAATCTCTGTCCCGGGATCTCTTCCTCCCATTCTGTGTACTCTGCCTGTATATTTTATATTACAATCTCTGTCTCTGGATCTCTTCCTCCCATGCTGTGTACTCTGCCTGTATATTTTATATTACAATCTCTGTCTCGGGATCTCTTCCTCCCATTCTGTGTACTCTGCCTGTATATTTTATATTACAATCTCTGTCTCTGGATATCTTCCTCCCATTCTGTGTACTCTGCCTGTATATTTTATATTACAATCTATGTCTCGGGATCTCTTCCTCCCATTCTGTGTACTCTGCCTGTATATTTTATATTACAATCTCTGTCTAAGGATCTCTTCCTCCCATTCTGTGTACTCTGCCTGTATATTTTATATTACAATCTATGTCTCGGGAACTCTTCCTCCCATTCTGTGTACTCTACCTGTATATTTTATATTACAATCTCTGTCCCGGGATCTCTTCCTCCCATTTTGTGTACTCTGCCTGTATATTTTATATTACAATCTCTGTCCCGGGATCTCTTTCTCCCATTTTGTGTACTCTGCCTGTATATTTTATATTACAATCTCTCTCCCTGGATATCTTCCTCCCATTCTGTGTACTCTGCCAGGAAATTTTATATTACAATCTCTGTCTCGGGATCTCTTCCTCCCATTCTGTGTACTCTGCCTGTATATTTTATATTACAATCTCTGTCTCTGGATATCTTCCTCCCATTCTGTGTACTCTGCCTGTATATTTTATATTACAATCTATGTCTCGGGATCTCTTCCTCCCATTCTGTGTACTCTGCCTGTATATTTTATATTACAATCTCTGTCTAAGGATCTCTTCCTCCCATTCTGTGTACTCTGCCTGCATATTTTATATTACAATCTCTGTCCCGGGATCTCTTCCTCCCATTCTGTGTACTCTGCCTGTATATTTTATATTACAATCTCTGTCTCTGGATCTCTTCCTCCCATGCTGTGTACTCTGCCTGTATATTTTATATTACAATCTCTGTCTCGGGATCTCTTCCTCCCATTCTGTGTACTCTGCCTGTATATTTTATATTACAATCTCTGTCTCTGGATATCTTCCTCCCATTCTGTGTACTCTGCCTGTATATTTTATATTACAATCTATGTCTCGGGATCTCTTCCTCCCATTCTGTGTACTCTGCCTGTATATTTTATATTACAATCTCTGTCTAAGGATCTCTTCCTCCCATTCTGTGTACTCTGCCTGTATATTTTATATTACAATCTATGTCTCGGGAACTCTTCCTCCCATTCTGTGTACTCTACCTGTATATTTTATATTACAATCTCTGTCCCGGGATCTCTTCCTCCCATTTTGTGTACTCTGCCTGTATATTTTATATTACAATCTCTGTCCCGGGATCTCTTTCTCCCATTTTGTGTACTCTGCCTGTATATTTTATATTACAATCTCTCTCCCTGGATATCTTCCTCCCATTCTGTGTACTCTGCCAGGAAATTTTATATTACAATCTCTGTCTCGGGATCTCTTCCTCCCATTCTGTGTACTCTGCCTGTATATTTTATATTACAATCTCTGTCTCGGGATCTCTTCCTCCCATTCTGTGTACTCTGCCTGTATATTTTATATTACAATCTCTGTCTCGGGATCTCTTCCTCCCATTCTGTGTACTCTGCCTGTATATTTTATATTACAATCTCTGTCTCGGGATCTCTTCCTCCAACTCTGTGTACTCTGCCTGTATATTTTATATTACAATCTCTGTCTCTGGATCTCTTCCTCCCATTCTGTGTACTCTGCCTGTATATTTTATATTACAATCTCTGTCCCGGGATCTCTTCCTCCCACTCTGTGTACTCTGCCTGTATATTTTATATTACAATCTCTGTCCCGGGATCTCTTCCTCCCACTCTGTGTACTCTGCCTGTATATTTTATATTACAATCTCTGTCTCGGGATCTCTTCCTCCCATTCTGTGTAGTCTGCCTGTATATTTTATATTACAATCTCTGTCTAAGGATCTCTTCCTCCCATTCTGTGTACTCAGCCTGTATATTTTATATTACAATCTCTGTCTCGGGATCTCTTCCTCCCATTCTGTGTACTCTGCCTGTATATTTTATATTACAATCTCTGTCCCGGGATCTCTTCCTCCCATTCTGTGTACTCTGCCTGTATATTTTATATTACAATCTCTGTCTCGGGATCTCTTCCTCCCATTCTGTGTACTCTGCCTGTATATTTTATATTACAATCTCTGTCCCTGGATCTCTTCCTCCCATTCTATGTACTCTGCCTGTATATTTTATATTACAATCTCTGTCTAAGGATCTCTTCCTCCCATTCTGTGTACTCTGCCTGTATATTTTATATTACAATCTCTGTCTCGGGATCTCTTCCTCCCATTCTGTGTACTCTGCCTGTATATTTTATATTACAATCTCTGTCCCTGGATCTCTTCCTCCCATTCTATGTACTCTGCCTGTATATTTTATATTACAATCTCTGTCTCGGGATCTCTTCCTCCCATTCTGTGTACTCTGCCTGTATATTTTATATTACAATCTCTGTCTCGGGATCTCTTCCTCCCATTCTGTATACTCTGCCTGTATATTTTATATTACAATCTCTGTCTCGGGATCTCTTCCTCCCATTCTGTGTACTCTGCCTGTATATTTTATATTACAATCTCTGTCCCGGGATCTCTTCCTCCCATTCTGTGTACTCTGCCTGCATATTTTATATTACAATCTCTGTCCCGGGATCTCTTCCTCCCATTCTGTGTACTCTGCCTGCATATTTTATATTACAATCTCTGTCCCGGGATCTCTTCCTCCCATTCTGTGTACTCTGCCTGCATATTTTATATTACAATCTCTGTCTCGGGATCTCTTCCTCCCATTCTGTGTACTCTGCCTGTATATTTTATATTACAATCTCTGTCCCGGGATCTCTTCCTCCCATTCTGTGTACTCTGCCTGTATATTTTATATTACAATCTCTGTCCCGGGATCTCTTCCTCCCACTCTGTGTACTCTGCCTGTATATTTTATATTACAATCTCTGTCCCGGGATCTCTTCCTCCAACTCTGTGTACTCTGCCTGTATATTTTATATTACAATCTCTGTCTCGGGATCTCTTCCTCCCATTCTGTGTACTCTGCCTGTATATTTTATATTACAATCTCTGTCCCGGGATCTCTTCCTCCCACTCTGTGTACTCTGCCTGTATATTTTATATTACAATCTCTGTCCCGGGATCTCTTCCTCCCACTCTGTGTACTCTGCCTGTATATTTTATATTACAATCTCTGTCTCGGGATCTCTTCCTCCCATTCTGTGTACTCTGCCTGTATATTTTATATTACAATCTCTGTCTAAGGATCTCTTCCTCCCATTCTGTGTACTCAGCCTGTATATTTTATATTACAATCTCTGTCTCGGGATCTCTTCCTCCCATTCTGTGTACTCTGCCTGTATATTTTATATTACAATCTCTGTCCCGGGATCTCTTCCTCCCATTCTGTGTACTCTGCCTGTATATTTTATATTACAATCTCTGTCTCGGGATCTCTTCCTCCCATTCTGTGTACTCTGCCTGTATATTTTATATTACAATCTCTGTCCCTGGATCTCTTCCTCCCATTCTATGTACTCTGCCTGTATATTTTATATTACAATCTCTGTCTAAGGATCTCTTCCTCCCATTCTGTGTACTCTGCCTGTATATTTTATATTACAATCTCTGTCTCGGGATCTCTTCCTCCCATTCTGTGTACTCTGCCTGTATATTTTATATTACAATCTCTGTCCCTGGATCTCTTCCTCCCATTCTATGTACTCTGCCTGTATATTTTATATTACAATCTCTGTCTAAGGATCTCTTCCTCCCATTCTGTGTACTCTGCCTGTATATTTTATATTACAATCTCTGTCTCGGGATCTCTTCCTCCCATTCTGTATACTCTGCCTGTATATTTTATATTACAATCTCTGTCTCGGGATCTCTTCCTCCCATTCTGTGTACTCTGCCTGTATATTTTATATTACAATCTCTGTCCCGGGATCTCTTCCTCCCATTCTGTGTACTCTGCCTGCATATTTTATATTACAATCTCTGTCCCGGGATCTCTTCCTCCCATTCTGTGTACTCTGCCTGCATATTTTATATTACAATCTCTGTCCCGGGATCTCTTCCTCCCATTCTGTGTACTCTGCCTGTATATTTTATATTACAATCTCTGTCTCTGGATCTCTTCCTCCCATGCTGTGTACTCTGCCTGTATATTTTATATTACAATCTCTGTCTCGGGATCTCTTCCTCCCATTCTGTGTACTCTGCCTGTATATTTTATATTACAATCTCTGTCTCTGGATATCTTCCTCCCATTCTGTGTACTCTGCCTGTATATTTTATATTACAATCTATGTCTCGGGATCTCTTCCTCCCATTCTGTGTACTCTGCCTGTATATTTTATATTACAATCTCTGTCTAAGGATCTCTTCCTCCCATTCTGTGTACTCTGCCTGTATATTTTATATTACAATCTATGTCTCGGGAACTCTTCCTCCCATTCTGTGTACTCTACCTGTATATTTTATATTACAATCTCTGTCCCGGGATCTCTTCCTCCCATTTTGTGTACTCTGCCTGTATATTTTATATTACAATCTCTGTCCCGGGATCTCTTTCTCCCATTTTGTGTACTCTGCCTGTATATTTTATATTACAATCTCTCTCCCTGGATATCTTCCTCCCATTCTGTGTACTCTGCCAGGAAATTTTATATTACAATCTCTGTCTCGGGATCTCTTCCTCCCATTCTGTGTACTCTGCCTGTATATTTTATATTACAATCTCTGTCTCGGGATCTCTTCCTCCCATTCTGTGTACTCTGCCTGTATATTTTATATTACAATCTCTGTCTCGGGATCTCTTCCTCCCATTCTGTGTACTCTGCCTGTATATTTTATATTACAATCTCTGTCTCGGGATCTCTTCCTCCAACTCTGTGTACTCTGCCTGTATATTTTATATTACAATCTCTGTCTAAGGATCTCTTCCTCCCATTCTGTGTACTCTGCCTGTATATTTTATATTACAATCTCTGTCTCGGGATCTCTTCCTCCCACTCTGTGTACTCTGCCTGTATATTTTATATTACAATCTCTGTCCCGGGATCTCTTCCTCCCACTCTGTGTACTCTGCCTGTATATTTTATATTACAATCTCTGTCCCGGGATCTCTTCCTCCCACTCTGTGTACTCTGCCTGTATATTTTATATTACAATCTCTGTCCCGGGATCTCTTCCTCCCATTCTGTGTACTCTGCCTGTATATTTTATATTACAATCTCTGTCTAAGGATCTCTTCCTCCCATTCTGTGTACTCTGCCTGTATATTTTATATTACAATCTCTGTCTCTGGATCTCTTCCTCCCATTCTGTGTACTCTGCCTGTATATTTTATATTACAATCTCTGTCTCGGGATCTCTTCCTCCCATTCTGTGTAGTCTGCCTGTATATTTTATATTACAATCTCTGTCTAAGGATCTCTTCCTCCCATTCTGTGTACTCAGCCTGTATATTTTATATTACAATCTCTGTCTCGGGATCTCTTCCTCCCATTCTGTGTACTCTGCCTGTATATTTTATATTACAATCTCTGTCCCGGGATCTCTTCCTCCCATTCTGTGTACTCTGCCTGTATATTTTATATTACAATCTCTGTCTCGGGATCTCTTCCTCCCATTCTGTGTACTCTGCCTGTATATTTTATATTACAATCTCTGTCCCTGGATCTCTTCCTCCCATTCTATGTACTCTGCCTGTATATTTTATATTACAATCTCTGTCTAAGGATCTCTTCCTCCCATTCTGTGTACTCTGCCTGTATATTTTATATTACAATCTCTGTCTCGGGATCTCTTCCTCCCATTCTGTGTACTCTGCCTGTATATTTTATATTACAATCTCTGTCCCTGGATCTCTTCCTCCCATTCTATGTACTCTGCCTGTATATTTTATATTACAATCTCTGTCTCGGGATCTCTTCCTCCCATTCTGTGTACTCTGCCTGTATATTTTATATTCCAATCTCTGTCCCTGGATCTCTTCCTCCCATTCTGTGTACTCTGCCTGTATATTTTATATTACAATCTCTGTCTCGGGATCTCTTCCTCCCATTCTGTATACTCTGCCTGTATATTTTATATTACAATCTCTGTCTCGGCATCTCTTTCTCCCATTCTGTGTACTCTGCCTGTATATTTTATATTACAATCTCTGTCCCGGGATCTCTTCCTCCCATTCTGTGTACTCTGCCTGCATATTTTATATTACAATCTCTGTCCCGGGATCTCTTCCTCCCATTCTGTGTACTCTGCCTGCATATTTTATATTACAATCTCTGTCCCGGGATCTCTTCCTCCCATTCTGTGTACTCTGCCTGTATATTTTATATTACAATCTCTGTCTCTGGATCTCTTCCTCCCATGCTGTGTACTCTGCCTGTATATTTTATATTACAATCTCTGTCTCTGGATATCTTCCGCCCATTCTGTGTACTCTGCCTGTATATTTTATATTACAATCTATGTCTCGGGATCTCTTCCTCCCATTCTGTGTACTCTGCCTGTATATTTTATATTACAATCTCTGTCTAAGGATCTCTTCCTCCCATTCTGTGTACTCTGCCTGTATATTTTATATTACAATCTATGTCTCGGGAACTCTTCCTCCCATTCTGTGTACTCTACCTGTATATTTTATATTACAATCTCTGTCCCGGGATCTCTTCCTCCCATTTTGTGTACTCTGCCTGTATATTTTATATTACAATCTCTGTCCCGGGATCTCTTTCTCCCATTTTGTGTACTCTGCCTGTATATTTTATATTACAATCTCTCTCCCTGGATATCTTCCTCCCATTCTGTGTACTCTGCCAGGAAATTTTATATTACAATCTCTGTCTCGGGATCTCTTCCTCCCATTCTGTGTACTCTGCCTGTATATTTTATATTACAATCTCTGTCTAAGGATCTCTTCCTCCCATTCTGTGTACTCTGCCTGTATATTTTATATTACAATCTCTGTCTCGGGATCTCTTCCTCCCACTCTGTGTACTCTGCCTGTATATTTTATATTACAATCTCTGTCCCGGGATCTCTTCCTCCCACTCTGTGTACTCTGCCTGTATATTTTATATTACAATCTCTGTCCCGGGATCTCTTCCTCCCACTCTGTGTACTCTGCCTGTATATTTTATATTACAATCTCTGTCCCGGGATCTCTTCCTCCCATTCTGTGTACTCTGCCTGTATATTTTATATTACAATCTCTGTCTAAGGATCTCTTCCTCCCATTCTGTGTACTCTGCCTGTATATTTTATATTACAATCTCTGTCTCTGGATCTCTTCCTCCCATTCTGTGTACTCTGCCTGTATATTTTATATTACAATCTCTGTCTCGGGATCTCTTCCTCCCATTCTGTGTACTCTGCCTGTATATTTTATATTACAATCTCTGTCCCAGGATCTCTTCCTCCCATTCTGTGTACTCTGCCTGCATATTTTATATTACAATCTCTGTCCCGGGATCTCTTCCTCCCATTCTGTGTACTCTGCCTGTATATTTTATATTACAATCTCTGTCTCTGGATCTCTTCCTCCCATGCTGTGTACTCTGCCTGTATATTTTATATTACAATCTCTGTCTCGGGATCTCTTCCTCCCATTCTGTGTACTCAGCCTGTATATTTTATATTACAATCTCTGTCCCGGGATCTCTTCCTCCCACTCTGTGTACTCTGCCTGTATATTTTATATTACAATCTCTGTCCCGGGATCTCTTCCTCCAACTCTGTGTACTCTGCCTGTATATTTTATATTACAATCTCTGTCTCGGGATCTCTTCCTCCCATTCTGTGTACTCTGCCTGTATATTTTATATTACAATCTCTGTCCCGGGATCTCTTCCTCCCACTCTGTGTACTCTGCCTGTATATTTTATATTACAATCTCTGTCCCGGGATCTCTTCCTCCCACTCTGTGTACTCTGCCTGTATATTTTATATTACAATCTCTGTCTCGGGATCTCTTCCTCCCATTCTGTGTACTCTGCTTGTATATTTTATATTACAATCTCTGTCTAAGGATCTCTTCCTCCCATTCTGTGTACTCTGCCTGTATATTTTATATTACAATCTCTGTCCCTGGATCTCTTCCTCCCATTCTATGTACTCTGCCTGTATATTTTATATTACAATCTCTGTCTAAGGATCTCTTCCTCCCATTCTGTGTACTCTGCCTGTATATTTTATATTACAATCTCTGTCTCGGGATCTCTTCCTCCCATTCTGTATACTCTGCCTGTATATTTTATATTACAATCTCTGTCTCGGGATCTCTTCCTCCCATTCTGTGTACTCTGCCTGTATATTTTATATTACAATCTCTGTCCCGGGATCTCTTCCTCCCATTCTGTGTACTCTGCCTGCATATTTTATATTACAATCTCTGTCCCGGGATCTCTTCCTCCCATTCTGTGTACTCTGCCTGCATATTTTATATTACAATCTCTGTCCCGGGATCTCTTCCTCCCATTCTGTGTACTCTGCCTGTATATTTTATATTACAATCTCTGTCTCTGGATCTCTTCCTCCCATGCTGTGTACTCTGCCTGTATATTTTATATTACAATCTCTGTCTCGGGATCTCTTCCTCCCATTCTGTGTACTCTGCCTGTATATTTTATATTACAATCTCTGTCTCTGGATATCTTCCTCCCATTCTGTGTACTCTGCCTGTATATTTTATATTACAATCTATGTCTCGGGATCTCTTCCTCCCATTCTGTGTACTCTGCCTGTATATTTTATATTACAATCTCTGTCTAAGGATCTCTTCCTCCCATTCTGTGTACTCTGCCTGTATATTTTATATTACAATCTATGTCTCGGGAACTCTTCCTCCCATTCTGTGTACTCTACCTGTATATTTTATATTACAATCTCTGTCCCGGGATCTCTTCCTCCCATTTTGTGTACTCTGCCTGTATATTTTATATTACAATCTCTGTCCCGGGATCTCTTTCTCCCATTTTGTGTACTCTGCCTGTATATTTTATATTACAATCTCTCTCCCTGGATATCTTCCTCCCATTCTGTGTACTCTGCCAGGAAATTTTATATTACAATCTCTGTCTCGGGATCTCTTCCTCCCATTCTGTGTACTCTGCCTGTATATTTTATATTACAATCTCTGTCTCGGGATCTCTTCCTCCCATTCTGTGTACTCTGCCTGTATATTTTATATTACAATCTCTGTCTCGGGATCTCTTCCTCCCATTCTGTGTACTCTGCCTGTATATTTTATATTACAATCTCTGTCTCGGGATCTCTTCCTCCCATTCTGTGTAGTCTGCCTGTATATTTTATATTACAATCTCTGTCTAAGGATCTCTTCCTCCCATTCTGTGTACTCAGCCTGTATATTTTATATTACAATCTCTGTCTCGGGATCTCTTCCTCCCATTCTGTGTACTCTGCCTGTATATTTTATATTACAATCTCTGTCCCGGGATCTCTTCCTCCCATTCTGTGTACTCTGCCTGTATATTTTATATTACAATCTCTGTCTCGGGATCTCTTCCTCCCATTCTGTGTACTCTGCCTGTATATTTTATATTACAATCTCTGTCCCTGGATCTCTTCCTCCCATTCTATGTACTCTGCCTGTATATTTTATATTACAATCTCTGTCTAAGGATCTCTTCCTCCCATTCTGTGTACTCTGCCTGTATATTTTATATTACAATCTCTGTCTCGGGATCTCTTCCTCCCATTCTGTGTACTCTGCCTGTATATTTTATATTACAATCTCTGTCCCTGGATCTCTTCCTCCCATTCTATGTACTCTGCCTGTATATTTTATATTACAATCTCTGTCTCGGGATCTCTTCCTCCCATTCTGTGTACTCTGCCTGTATATTTTATATTACAATCTCTGTCCCTGGATCTCTTCCTCCCATTCTGTGTACTCTGCCTGTATATTTTATATTACAATCTCTGTCTCGGGATCTCTTCCTCCCATTCTGTATACTCTGCCTGTATATTTTATATTACAATCTCTGTCTCGGGATCTCTTCCTCCCATTCTGTGTACTCTGCCTGTATATTTTATATTACAATCTCTGTCCCGGGATCTCTTCCTCCCATTCTGTGTACTCTGCCTGCATATTTTATATTACAATCTCTGTCCCGGGATCTCTTCCTCCCATTCTGTGTACTCTGCCTGCATATTTTATATTACAATCTCTGTCCCGGGATCTCTTCCTCCCATTCTGTGTACTCTGCCTGCATATTTTATATTACAATCTCTGTCTCGGGATCTCTTCCTCCCATTCTGTGTACTCTGCCTGTATATTTTATATTATAATCTCTGTCTAAGGATCTCTTCTTCCCATTCTGTGTACTCTGCCTGTATATTTTATATTACAATCTCTGTCTCGGGATCTCTTCCTCCCATTCTGTGTACTCAGCCTGTATATTTTATATTACAATCTCTGTCCCGGGATCTCTTCCTCCCACTCTGTGTACTCTGCCTGTATATTTTATATTACAATCTCTGTCCCGGGATCTCTTCCTCCAACTCTGTGTACTCTGCCTGTATATTTTATATTACAATCTCTGTCTCGGGATCTCTTCCTCCCATTCTGTGTACTCTGCCTGTATATTTTATATTACAATCTCTGTCCCGGGATCTCTTCCTCCCACTCTGTGTACTCTGCCTGTATATTTTATATTACAATCTCTGTCCCGGGATCTCTTCCTCCCACTCTGTGTACTCTGCCTGTATATTTTATATTACAATCTCTGTCTCGGGATCTCTTCCTCCCATTCTGTGTACTCTGCCTGTATATTTTATATTACAATCTCTGTCTAAGGATCTCTTCCTCCCATTCTGTGTACTCAGCCTGTATATTTTATATTACAATCTCTGTCTCGGGATCTCTTCCTCCCATTCTGTGTACTCTGCCTGTATATTTTATATTACAATCTCTGTCCCGGGATCTCTTCCTCCCATTCTGTGTACTCTGCCTGTATATTTTATATTACAATCTCTGTCTCGGGATCTCTTCCTCCCATTCTGTGTACTCTGCCTGTATATTTTATATTACAATCTCTGTCCCTGGATCTCTTCCTCCCATTCTATGTACTCTGCCTGTATATTTTATATTACAATCTCTGTCTCGGGATCTCTTCCTCCCATTCTGTGTACTCTGCCTGTATATTTTATATTACAATCTCTGTCCCTGGATCTCTTCCTCCCATTCTGTGTACTCTGCCTGTATATTTTATATTACAATCTCTGTCTCGGGATCTCTTCCTCCCATTCTGTGTACTCTGCCTGTATATTTTATATTACAATCTCTGTCCCTGGATCTCTTCCTCCCATTCTATGTACTCTGCCTGTATATTTTATATTACAATCTCTGTCTAAGGATCTCTTCCTCCCATTCTGTGTACTCTGCCTGTATATTTTATATTACAATCTCTGTCTCGGGATCTCTTCCTCCCATTCTGTATACTCTGCCTGTATATTTTATATTACAATCTCTGTCTCGGGATCTCTTCCTCCCATTCTGTGTACTCTGCCTGTATATTTTATATTACAATCTCTGTCCCGGGATCTCTTCCTCCCATTCTGTGTACTCTGCCTGCATATTTTATATTACAATCTCTGTCCCGGGATCTCTTCCTCCCATTCTGTGTACTCTGCCTGCATATTTTATATTACAATCTCTGTCCCGGGATCTCTTCCTCCCATTCTGTGTACTCTGCCTGTATATTTTATATTACAATCTCTGTCTCTGGATCTCTTCCTCCCATGCTGTGTACTCTGCCTGTATATTTTATATTACAATCTCTGTCTCGGGATCTCTTCCTCCCATTCTGTGTACTCTGCCTGTATATTTTATATTACAATCTCTGTCTCTGGATATCTTCCTCCCATTCTGTGTACTCTGCCTGTATATTTTATATTACAATCTATGTCTCGGGATCTCTTCCTCCCATTCTGTGTACTCTGCCTGTATATTTTATATTACAATCTCTGTCTAAGGATCTCTTCCTCCCATTCTGTGTACTCTGCCTGTATATTTTATATTACAATCTATGTCTCGGGAACTCTTCCTCCCATTCTGTGTACTCTACCTGTATATTTTATATTACAATCTCTGTCCCGGGATCTCTTCCTCCCATTTTGTGTACTCTGCCTGTATATTTTATATTACAATCTCTGTCCCGGGATCTCTTTCTCCCATTTTGTGTACTCTGCCTGTATATTTTATATTACAATCTCTCTCCCTGGATATCTTCCTCCCATTCTGTGTACTCTGCCAGGAAATTTTATATTACAATCTCTGTCTCGGGATCTCTTCCTCCCATTCTGTGTACTCTGCCAGTATATTTTATATTACAATCTCTGTCTCGGGATCTCTTCCTCCCATTCTGTGTACTCTGCCTGTATATTTTATATTACAATCTCTGTCTCGGGATCTCTTCCTCCCATTCTGTGTACTCTGCCTGTATATTTTATATTACAATCTCTGTCTCGGGATCTCTTCCTCCAACTCTGTGTACTCTGCCTGTATATTTTATATTACAATCTCTGTCTAAGGATCTCTTCCTCCCATTCTGTGTACTCTGCCTGTATATTTTATATTACAATCTCTGTCTCGGGATCTCTTCCTCCCACTCTGTGTACTCTGCCTGTATATTTTATATTACAATCTCTGTCCCGGGATCTCTTCCTCCCACTCTGTGTACTCTGCCTGTATATTTTATATTACAATCTCTGTCCCGGGATCTCTTCCTCCCACTCTGTGTACTCTGCCTGTATATTTTATATTACAATCTCTGTCCCGGGATCTCTTCCTCCCATTCTGTGTACTCTGCCTGTATATTTTATATTACAATCTCTGTCTAAGGATCTCTTCCTCCCATTCTGTGTACTCTGCCTGTATATTTTATATTACAATCTCTGTCTCTGGATCTCTTCCTCCCATTCTGTGTACTCTGCCTGTATATTTTATATTACAATCTCTGTCTCGGGATCTCTTCCTCCCATTCTGTGTAGTCTGCCTGTATATTTTATATTACAATCTCTGTCTAAGGATCTCTTCCTCCCATTCTGTGTACTCAGCCTGTATATTTTATATTACAATCTCTGTCTCGGGATCTCTTCCTCCCATTCTGTGTACTCTGCCTGTATATTTTATATTACAATCTCTGTCCCGGGATCTCTTCCTCCCATTCTGTGTACTCTGCCTGTATATTTTATATTACAATCTCTGTCTCGGGATCTCTTCCTCCCATTCTGTGTACTCTGCCTGTATATTTTATATTACAATCTCTGTCCCTGGATCTCTTCCTCCCATTCTATGTACTCTGCCTGTATATTTTATATTACAATCTCTGTCTAAGGATCTCTTCCTCCCATTCTGTGTACTCTGCCTGTATATTTTATATTACAATCTCTGTCTCGGGATCTCTTCCTCCCATTCTGTGTACTCTGCCTGTATATTTTATATTACAATCTCTGTCCCTGGATCTCTTCCTCCCATTCTATGTACTCTGCCTGTATATTTTATATTACAATCTCTGTCTCGGGATCTCTTCCTCCCATTCTGTGTACTCTGCCTGTATATTTTATATTACAATCTCTGTCCCTGGATCTCTTCCTCCCATTCTGTGTACTCTGCCTGTATATTTTATATTACAATCTCTGTCTCGGGATCTCTTCCTCCCATTCTGTATACTCTGCCTGTATATTTTATATTACAATCTCTGTCTCGGGATCTCTTCCTCCCATTCTGTGTACTCTGCCTGTATATTTTATATTACAATCTCTGTCCCGGGATCTCTTCCTCCCATTCTGTGTACTCTGCCTGCATATTTTATATTACAATCTCTGTCCCGGGATCTCTTCCTCCCATTCTGTGTACTCTGCCTGCATATTTTATATTACAATCTCTGTCCCGGGATCTCTTCCTCCCATTCTGTGTACTCTGCCTGTATATTTTATATTACAATCTCTGTCTCTGGATCTCTTCCTCCCATGCTGTGTACTCTGCCTGTATATTTTATATTACAATCTCTGTCTCTGGATATCTTCCTCCCATTCTGTGTACTCTGCCTGTATATTTTATATTACAATCTATGTCTCGGGATCTCTTCCTCCCATTCTGTGTACTCTGCCTGTATATTTTATATTACAATCTCTGTCTAAGGATCTCTTCCTCCCATTCTGTGTACTCTGCCTGTATATTTTATATTACAATCTATGTCTCGGGAACTCTTCCTCCCATTCTGTGTACTCTACCTGTATATTTTATATTACAATCTCTGTCCCGGGATCTCTTCCTCCCATTTTGTGTACTCTGCCTGTATATTTTATATTACAATCTCTGTCCCGGGATCTCTTTCTCCCATTTTGTGTACTCTGCCTGTATATTTTATATTACAATCTCTCTCCCTGGATATCTTCCTCCCATTCTGTGTACTCTGCCAGGAAATTTTATATTACAATCTCTGTCTCGGGATCTCTTCCTCCCATTCTGTGTACTCTGCCTGTATATTTTATATTACAATCTCTGTCTAAGGATCTCTTCCTCCCATTCTGTGTACTCTGCCTGTATATTTTATATTACAATCTCTGTCTCGGGATCTCTTCCTCCCACTCTGTGTACTCTGCCTGTATATTTTATATTACAATCTCTGTCCCGGGATCTCTTCCTCCCACTCTGTGTACTCTGCCTGTATATTTTATATTACAATCTCTGTCCCGGGATCTCTTCCTCCCACTCTGTGTACTCTGCCTGTATATTTTATATTACAATCTCTGTCCCGGGATCTCTTCCTCCCATTCTGTGTACTCTGCCTGTATATTTTATATTACAATCTCTGTCTAAGGATCTCTTCCTCCCATTCTGTGTACTCTGCCTGTATATTTTATATTACAATCTCTGTCTCTGGATCTCTTCCTCCCATTCTGTGTACTCTGCCTGTATATTTTATATTACAATCTCTGTCTCGGGATCTCTTCCTCCCATTCTGTGTACTCTGCCTGTATATTTTATATTACAATCTCTGTCCCGGGATCTCTTCCTCCCATTCTGTGTACTCTGCCTGCATATTTTATATTACAATCTCTGTCCCGGGATCTCTTCCTCCCATTCTGTGTACTCTGCCTGCATATTTTATATTACAATCTCTGTCCCGGGATCTCTTCCTCCCATTCTGTGTACTCTGCCTGTATATTTTATATTACAATCTCTGTCTCTGGATCTCTTCCTCCCATGCTGTGTACTCTGCCTGTATATTTTATATTACAATCTCTGTCTCTGGATATCTTCCTCCCATTCTGTGTACTCTGCCTGTATATTTTATATTACAATCTATGTCTCGGGATCTCTTCCTCCCATTCTGTGTACTCTGCCTGTATATTTTATATTACAATCTCTGTCTAAGGATCTCTTCCTCCCATTCTGTGTACTCTGCCTGTATATTTTATATTACAATCTATGTCTCGGGAACTCTTCCTCCCATTCTGTGTACTCTACCTGTATATTTTATATTACAATCTCTGTCCCGGGATCTCTTCCTCCTATTTTGTGTACTCTGCCTGTATATTTTATATTACAATCTCTGTCCCGGGATCTCTTTCTCCCATTTTGTGTACTCTGCCTGTATATTTTATATTACAATCTCTCTCCCTGGATATCTTCCTCCCATTCTGTGTACTCTGCCAGGAAATTTTATATTACAATCTCTGTCTCGGGATCTCTTCCTCCCATTCTGTGTACTCTGCCTGTATATTTTATATTACAATCTCTGTCTAAGGATCTCTTCCTCCCATTCTGTGTACTCTGCCTGTATATTTTATATTACAATCTCTGTCTCGGGATCTCTTCCTCCCACTCTGTGTACTCTGCCTGTATATTTTATATTACAATCTCTGTCCCGGGATCTCTTCCTCCCACTCTGTGTACTCTGCCTGTATATTTTATATTACAATCTCTGTCCCGGGATCTCTTCCTCCCACTCTGTGTACTCTGCCTGTATATTTTATATTACAATCTCTGTCCCGGGATCTCTTCCTCCCATTCTGTGTACTCTGCCTGTATATTTTATATTACAATCTCTGTCTAAGGATCTCTTCCTCCCATTCTGTGTACTCTGCCTGTATATTTTATATTACAATCTCTGTCTCTGGATCTCTTCCTCCCATTCTGTGTACTCTGCCTGTATATTTTATATTACAATCTCTGTCTCGGGATCTCTTCCTCCCATTCTGTGTAGTCTGCCTGTATATTTTATATTACAATCTCTGTCTAAGGATCTCTTCCTCCCATTCTGTGTACTCAGCCTGTATATTTTATATTACAATCTCTGTCTCGGGATCTCTTCCTCCCATTCTGTGTACTCTGCCTGTATATTTTATATTACAATCTCTGTCCCGGGATCTCTTCCTCCCATTCTGTGTACTCTGCCTGTATATTTTATATTACAATCTCTGTCTCGGGATCTCTTCCTCCCATTCTGTGTACTCTGCCTGTATATTTTATATTACAATCTCTGTCCCTGGATCTCTTCCTCCCATTCTATGTACTCTGCCTGTATATTTTATATTACAATCTCTGTCTAAGGATCTCTTCCTCCCATTCTGTGTACTCTGCCTGTATATTTTATATTACAATCTCTGTCTCGGGATCTCTTCCTCCCATTCTGTGTACTCTGCCTGTATATTTTATATTACAATCTCTGTCCCTGGATCTCTTCCTCCCATTCTATGTACTCTGCCTGTATATTTTATATTACAATCTCTGTCTCGGGATCTCTTCCTCCCATTCTGTGTACTCTGCCTGTATATTTTATATTACAATCTCTGTCCCTGGATCTCTTCCTCCCATTCTGTGTACTCTGCCTGTATATTTTATATTACAATCTCTGTCTCGGGATCTCTTCCTCCCATTCTGTATACTCTGCCTGTATATTTTATATTACAATCTCTGTCTCGGGATCTCTTCCTCCCATTCTGTGTACTCTGCCTGTATATTTTATATTACAATCTCTGTCCCGGGATCTCTTCCTCCCATTCTGTGTACTCTGCCTGCATATTTTATATTACAATCTCTGTCCCGGGATCTCTTCCTCCCATTCTGTGTACTCTGCCTGCATATTTTATATTACAATCTCTGTCCCGGGATCTCTTCCTCCCATTCTGTGTACTCTGCCTGTATATTTTATATTACAATCTCTGTCTCTGGATCTCTTCCTCCCATGCTGTGTACTCTGCCTGTATATTTTATATTACAATCTCTGTCTCTGGATATCTTCCTCCCATTCTGTGTACTCTGCCTGTATATTTTATATTACAATCTATGTCTCGGGATCTCTTCCTCCCATTCTGTGTACTCTGCCTGTATATTTTATATTACAATCTCTGTCTAAGGATCTCTTCCTCCCATTCTGTGTACTCTGCCTGTATATTTTATATTACAATCTATGTCTCGGGAACTCTTCCTCCCATTCTGTGTACTCTACCTGTATATTTTATATTACAATCTCTGTCCCGGGATCTCTTCCTCCCATTTTGTGTACTCTGCCTGTATATTTTATATTACAATCTCTGTCCCGGGATCTCTTTCTCCCATTTTGTGTACTCTGCCTGTATATTTTATATTACAATCTCTCTCCCTGGATATCTTCCTCCCATTCTGTGTACTCTGCCAGGAAATTTTATATTACAATCTCTGTCTCGGGATCTCTTCCTCCCATTCTGTGTACTCTGCCTGTATATTTTATATTACAATCTCTGTCTCGGGATCTCTTCCTCCCATTCTGTGTACTCTGCCTGTATATTTTATATTACAATCTCTGTCTCGGGATCTCTTCCTCCCATTCTGTGTACTCTGCCTGTATATTTTATATTACAATCTCTGTCTCGGGATCTCTTCCTCCAACTCTGTGTACTCTGCCTGTATATTTTATATTACAATCTCTGTCTCGGGATCTCTTCCTCCCATTCTGTGTACTCTGCCTGTATATTTTATATTACAATCTCTGTCCCGGGATCTCTTCCTCCCATTCTGTGTACTCTGCCTGTATATTTTATATTACAATCTCTGTCTAAGGATCTCTTCCTCCCATTCTGTGTACTCAGCCTGTATATTTTATATTACAATCTCTGTCTCGGGATCTCTTCCTCCCATTCTGTGTACTCTGCCTGTATATTTTATATTACAATCTCTGTCCCGGGATCTCTTCCTCCCATTCTGTGTACTCTGCCTGTATATTTTATATTACAATCTCTGTCTCGGGATCTCTTCCTCCCATTCTGTGTACTCTGCCTGTATATTTTATATTACAATCTCTGTCCCTGGATCTCTTCCTCCCATTCTATGTACTCTGCCTGTATATTTTATATTACAATCTCTGTCTAAGGATCTCTTCCTCCCATTCTGTGTACTCTGCCTGTATATTTTATATTACAATCTCTGTCTCGGGATCTCTTCCTCCCATTTTGTGTACTCTGCCTGTATATTTTATATTACAATCTCTGTCTCGGGATCTCTTCCTCCCACTCTGTGTACTCTGCCTGTATATTTTATATTACAATCTCTGTCCCGGGATCTCTTCCTCCCACTCTGTGTACTCTGCCTGTATATTTTATATTACAATCTCTGTCTCGGGATCTCTTCCTCCCATTCTGTGTAGTCTGCCTGTATATTTTATATTACAATCTCTGTCTAAGGATCTCTTCCTCCCATTCTGTGTACTCAGCCTGTATATTTTATATTACAATCTCTGTCTCGGGATCTCTTCCTCCCATTCTGTGTACTCTGCCTGTATATTTTATATTACAATCTCTGTCCCGGGATCTCTTCCTCCCATTCTGTGTACTCTGCCTGTATATTTTATATTACAATCTCTGTCTCGGGATCTCTTCCTCCCATTCTGTGTACTCTGCCTGTATATTTTATATTACAATCTCTGTCCCTGGATCTCTTCCTCCCATTCTATGTACTCTGCCTGTATATTTTATATTACAATCTCTGTCTAAGGATCTCTTCCTCCCATTCTGTGTACTCTGCCTGTATATTTTATATTACAATCTCTGTCTCGGGATCTCTTCCTCCCATTCTGTGTACTCTGCCTGTATATTTTATATTACAATCTCTGTCCCTGGATCTCTTCCTCCCATTCTATGTACTCTGCCTGTATATTTTATATTACAATCTCTGTCTAAGGATCTCTTCCTCCCATTCTGTGTACTCTGCCTGTATATTTTATATTACAATCTCTGTCTCGGGATCTCTTCCTCCCATTCTGTATACTCTGCCTGTATATTTTATATTACAATCTCTGTCTCGGGATCTCTTCCTCCCATTCTGTGTACTCTGCCTGTATATTTTATATTACAATCTCTGTCCCGGGATCTCTTCCTCCCATTCTGTGTACTCTGCCTGCATATTTTATATTACAATCTCTGTCCCGGGATCTCTTCCTCCCATTCTGTGTACTCTGCCTGCATATTTTATATTACAATCTCTGTCCCGGGATCTCTTCCTCCCATTCTGTGTACTCTGCCTGTATATTTTATATTACAATCTCTGTCTCTGGATCTCTTCCTCCCATGCTGTGTACTCTGCCTGTATATTTTATATTACAATCTCTGTCTCGGGATCTCTTCCTCCCATTCTGTGTACTCTGCCTGTATATTTTATATTACAATCTCTGTCTCTGGATATCTTCCTCCCATTCTGTGTACTCTGCCTGTATATTTTATATTACAATCTATGTCTCGGGATCTCTTCCTCCCATTCTGTGTACTCTGCCTGTATATTTTATATTACAATCTCTGTCTAAGGATCTCTTCCTCCCATTCTGTGTACTCTGCCTGTATATTTTATATTACAATCTATGTCTCGGGAACTCTTCCTCCCATTCTGTGTACTCTACCTGTATATTTTATATTACAATCTCTGTCCCGGGATCTCTTCCTCCCATTTTGTGTACTCTGCCTGTATATTTTATATTACAATCTCTGTCCCGGGATCTCTTTCTCCCATTTTGTGTACTCTGCCTGTATATTTTATATTACAATCTCTCTCCCTGGATATCTTCCTCCCATTCTGTGTACTCTGCCTGTATATTTTATATTACAATCTCTGTCTCGGGATCTCTTCCTCCCATTCTGTGTACTCTGCCTGTATATTTTATATTACAATCTCTGTCTCGGGATCTCTTCCTCCCATTCTGTGTACTCTGCCTGTATATTTTATATTACAATCTCTGTCTCGGGATCTCTTCCTCCCATTCTGTGTACTCTGCCTGTATATTTTATATTACAATCTCTGTCCCGGGATCTCTTTCTCCCATTTTGTGTACTCTGCCTGTATATTTTATATTACAATCTCTCTCCCTGGATATCTTCCTCCCATTCTGTGTACTCTGCCTGTATATTTTATATTACAATCTCTGTCTCGGGATCTCTTCCTCCCATTCTGTGTACTCTGCCTGTATATTTTATATTACAATCTCTGTCTCGGGATCTCTTCCTCCCATTCTGTGTACTCTGCCTGTATATTTTATATTACAATCTCTGTCTCGGGATCTCTTCCTCCAACTCTGTGTACTCTGCCTGTATATTTTATATTACAATCTCTGTCTCGGGATCTCTTCCTCCCATTCTGTGTACTCTGCCTGTATATTTTATATTACAATCTCTGTCCCGGGATCTCTTCCTCCCACTCTGTGTACTCTGCCTGTATATTTTATATTACAATCTCTGTCCCGGGATCTCTTCCTCCCACTCTGTGTACTCTGCCTGTATATTTTATATTACAATCTCTGTCTCGGGATCTCTTCCTCCCATTCTGTGTACTCTGCCTGTATATTTTATATTACAATCTCTGTCTAAGGATCTCTTCCTCCCATTCTGTGTACTCAGCCTGTATATTTTATATTACAATCTCTGTCTCGGGATCTCTTCCTCCCATTCTGTGTACTCTGCCTGTATATTTTATATTACAATCTCTGTCCCGGGATCTCTTCCTCCCATTCTGTGTACTCTGCCTGTATATTTTATATTACAATCTCTGTCTCGGGATCTCTTCCTCCCATTCTGTGTACTCTGCCTGTATATTTTATATTACAATCTCTGTCCCTGGATCTCTTCCTCCCATTCTATGTACTCTGCCTGTATATTTTATATTACAATCTCTGTCTAAGGATCTCTTCCTCCCATTCTGTGTACTCTGCCTGTATATTTTATATTACAATCTCTGTCTCGGGATCTCTTCCTCCCATTCTGTGTACTCTGCCTGTATATTTTATATTACAATCTCTGTCCCTGGATCTCTTCCTCCCATTCTATGTACTCTGCCTGTATATTTTATATTACAATCTCTGTCTAAGGATCTCTTCCTCCCATTCTGTGTACTCTGCCTGTATATTTTATATTACAATCTCTGTCTCGGGATCTCTTCCTCCCATTCTGTATACTCTGCCTGTATATTTTATATTACAATCTCTGTCTCGGGATCTCTTCCTCCCATTCTGTGTACTCTGCCTGTATATTTTATATTACAATCTCTGTCCCGGGATCTCTTCCTCCCATTCTGTGTACTCTGCCTGCATATTTTATATTACAATCTCTGTCCCGGGATCTCTTCCTCCCATTCTGTGTACTCTGCCTGCATATTTTATATTACAATCTCTGTCCCGGGATCTCTTCCTCCCATTCTGTGTACTCTGCCTGTATATTTTATATTACAATCTCTGTCTCTGGATCTCTTCCTCCCATGCTGTGTACTCTGCCTGTATATTTTATATTACAATCTCTGTCTCGGGATCTCTTCCTCCCATTCTGTGTACTCTGCCTGTATATTTTATATTACAATCTCTGTCTCTGGATATCTTCCTCCCATTCTGTGTACTCTGCCTGTATATTTTATATTACAATCTATGTCTCGGGATCTCTTCCTCCCATTCTGTGTACTCTGCCTGTATATTTTATATTACAATCTCTGTCTAAGGATCTCTTCCTCCCATTCTGTGTACTCTGCCTGTATATTTTATATTACAATCTATGTCTCGGGAACTCTTCCTCCCATTCTGTGTACTCTACCTGTATATTTTATATTACAATCTCTGTCCCGGGATCTCTTCCTCCCATTTTGTGTACTCTGCCTGTATATTTTATATTACAATCTCTGTCCCGGGATCTCTTTCTCCCATTTTGTGTACTCTGCCTGTATATTTTATATTACAATCTCTCTCCCTGGATCTCTTCCTCCCATTCTGTGTACTCTGCCTGTATATTTTATATTACAATCTCTGTCTCGGGATCTCTTCCTCCCATTCTGTGTACTCTGCCTGTATATTTTATATTACAATCTCTGTCTCGGGATCTCTTCCTCCCATTCTGTGTACTCTGCCTGTATATTTTATATTACAATCTCTGTCTCGGGATCTCTTCCTCCCATTCTGTGTACTCTGCCTGTATATTTTATATTACAATCTCTGTCTCGGGATCTCTTCCTCCCATTCTGTGTACTCTGCCTGTATATTTTATATTACAATCTCTGTCTCGGGATCTCTTCCTCCCATTCTGTGTACTCTGCCTGTATATTTTATATTACAATCTCTGTCTCGGGATCTCTTCCTCCCATTCTCTGTACTCTGCCTGTATATTTTATATTACAATCTCTGTCTCGGGATCTCTTCCTCCCATTCTGTGTACTCTGCCTGTATATTTTATATTACAATCTCTGTCTCGGGATCTCTTCCTCCCATTCTGTGTACTCTGCCTGTATATTTTATATTACAATCTCTGTCTCTGGATCTCTTCCTCCCATTCTGTGTACTCTGCCTGTATATTTTATATTACAATCTATGTCTCGGGATCTCTTCCTCCCATTCTGTGTACTCTGCCTGTATATTTTATATTACAATCTCTGTCTCGGGATCTCTTCCTCCCATTCTGTGTACTCTGTCTGTTTATTTTATATTCCAATCTCTGTCTCGGGATCTCTTCCTCCCATTCTGTGTACTCTGCCTGTATATTTTATATTCCAATCTCTGTCTAAGGATCTCTTCCTCCCATTCTGTGTACTCTGCCTGTATATTTTATATTACAATCTCTGTCTCTGGATCTCTTCCTCCCATTCTGTGTACTCTGCCTGTATATTTTATATTACAATCTCTGTCTCGGGATCTCTTCCTCCCATTCTGTGTACTCTGCCTGTATATTTTATATTACAATCTCTGTCTCGGGATCTCTTCCTCCCATTCTGTGTACTCTGCCTGTATATTTTATATTACAATCTCTGTCTCGGGATCTCTTCCTCCCATTCTGTGTACTCTGCCTGTATATTTTATATTACAATCTCTGTCTCTGGATCTCTTCCTCCCATTCTGTGTACTCTGCCTGTATATTTTATATTACAATCTCTGTCCCGGGATCTCTTCCTCCCATTTTGTGTACTCTGCCTGTATATTTTATATTACAATCTCTGTCCCGGGATCTCTTCCTCCCATTCTGTGTACTCTGCCTGTATATTTTATATTACAATCTCTGTCTCGGGATCTCTTCCTCCCATTCTGTGTACTCTGCCTGTATATTTTATATTACAATCTCTGTCTCGGGATCTCTTCCTCCCATTCTGTGTACTCTGCCTGTATATTTTATATTAGAATCTCTGTCCCGGGATCTCTTCCTCCCATTTTGTGTACTCTGCCTGTATATTTTATATTACAATCTCTGTCCCGGGATCTCTTCCTCCCATTCTGTGTACTCTGCCTGTATATTTTATATTACAATCTCTGTCTCGGGATCTCTTCCTCCCATTCTGTGTACTCTGCCTGTATATTTTATATTACAATCTCTGTCCCTGGATCTGTTCCTCCCATTCTATGTACTCTGCCTGTATATTTTATATTACAATCTCTGTCTCGGGATCTCTTCCTCCCATTCTGTGTACTCTGCCTGTATATTTTATATTACAATCTCTGTCCCTGGATCTCTTCCTCCCATTCTGTGTACTCTGCCTGTATATTTTATATTACAATCTCTGTCTCGGGATCTCTTCCTCCCATTCTGTATACTCTGCCTGTATATTTTATATTACAATCTCTGTCTCGGGATCTCTTCCTCCCATTCTGTGTACTCTGCCTGTATATTTTATATTACAATCTCTGTCCCGGGATCTCTTCCTCCCATTCTGTGTACTCTGCCTGCATATTTTATATTACAATCTCTGTCCCGGGATCTCTTCCTCCCATTCTGTGTACTCTGCCTGCATATTTTATATTACAATCTCTGTCCCGGGATCTCTTCCTCCCATTCTGTGTACTCTGCCTGTATATTTTATATTACAATCTCTGTCTCTGGATCTCTTCCTCCCATGCTGTGTACTCTGCCTGTATATTTTATATTACAATCTCTGTCTCTGGATATCTTCCTCCCATTCTGTGTACTCTGCCTGTATATTTTATATTACAATCTATGTCTCGGGATCTCTTCCTCCCATTCTGTGTACTCTGCCTGTATATTTTATATTACAATCTCTGTCTAAGGATCTCTTCCTCCCATTCTGTGTACTCTGCCTGTATATTTTATATTACAATCTATGTCTCGGGAACTCTTCCTCCCATTCTGTGTACTCTACCTGTATATTTTATATTACAATCTCTGTCCCGGGATCTCTTCCTCCCATTTTGTGTACTCTGCCTGTATATTTTATATTACAATCTCTGTCCCGGGATCTCTTTCTCCCATTTTGTGTACTCTGCCTGTATATTTTATATTACAATCTCTCTCCCTGGATATCTTCCTCCCATTCTGTGTACTCTGCCAGGAAATTTTATATTACAATCTCTGTCTCGGGATCTCTTCCTCCCATTCTGTGTACTCTGCCTGTATATTTTATATTACAATCTCTGTCTCGGGATCTCTTCCTCCCATTCTGTGTACTCTGCCTGTATATTTTATATTACAATCTCTGTCTCGGGATCTCTTCCTCCCATTCTGTGTACTCTGCCTGTATATTTTATATTACAATCTCTGTCTCGGGATCTCTTCCTCCAACTCTGTGTACTCTGCCTGTATATTTTATATTACAATCTCTGTCTCGGGATCTCTTCCTCCCATTCTGTGTACTCTTCCTGTATATTTTATATTACAATCTCTGTCCCGGGATCTCTTCCTCCCATTCTGTGTACTCTGCCTGTATATTTTATATTACAATCTCTGTCTAAGGATCTCTTCCTCCCATTCTGTGTACTCAGCCTGTATATTTTATATTACAATCTCTGTCTCGGGATCTCTTCCTCCCATTCTGTGTACTCTGCCTGTATATTTTATATTACAATCTCTGTCCCGGGATCTCTTCCTCCCATTCTGTGTACTCTGCCTGTATATTTTATATTACAATCTCTGTCTCGGGATCTCTTCCTCCCATTCTGTGTACTCTGCCTGTATATTTTATATTACAATCTCTGTCCCTGGATCTCTTCCTCCCATTCTATGTACTCTGCCTGTATATTTTATATTACAATCTCTGTCTAAGGATCTCTTCCTCCCATTCTGTGTACTCTGCCTGTATATTTTATATTACAATCTCTGTCTCGGGATCTCTTCCTCCCATTTTGTGTACTCTGCCTGTATATTTTATATTACAATCTCTGTCTCGGGATCTCTTCCTCCCACTCTGTGTACTCTGCCTGTATATTTTATATTACAATCTCTGTCCCGGGATCTCTTCCTCCCACTCTGTGTACTCTGCCTGTATATTTTATATTACAATCTCTGTCTCGGGATCTCTTCCTCCCATTCTGTGTAGTCTGCCTGTATATTTTATATTACAATCTCTGTCTAAGGATCTCTTCCTCCCATTCTGTGTACTCAGCCTGTATATTTTATATTACAATCTCTGTCTCGGGATCTCTTCCTCCCATTCTGTGTACTCTGCCTGTATATTTTATATTACAATCTCTGTCCCGGGATCTCTTCCTCCCATTCTGTGTACTCTGCCTGTATATTTTATATTACAATCTCTGTCTCGGGATCTCTTCCTCCCATTCTGTGTACTCTGCCTGTATATTTTATATTACAATCTCTGTCCCTGGATCTCTTCCTCCCATTCTATGTACTCTGCCTGTATATTTTATATTACAATCTCTGTCTAAGGATCTCTTCCTCCCATTCTGTGTACTCTGCCTGTATATTTTATATTACAATCTCTGTCTCGGGATCTCTTCCTCCCATTCTGTGTACTCTGCCTGTATATTTTATATTACAATCTCTGTCCCTGGATCTCTTCCTCCCATTCTATGTACTCTGCCTGTATATTTTATATTACAATCTCTGTCTAAGGATCTCTTCCTCCCATTCTGTGTACTCTGCCTGTATATTTTATATTACAATCTCTGTCTCGGGATCTCTTCCTCCCATTCTGTATACTCTGCCTGTATATTTTATATTACAATCTCTGTCTCGGGATCTCTTCCTCCCATTCTGTGTACTCTGCCTGTATATTTTATATTACAATCTCTGTCCCGGGATCTCTTCCTCCCATTCTGTGTACTCTGCCTGCATATTTTATATTACAATCTCTGTCCCGGGATCTCTTCCTCCCATTCTGTGTACTCTGCCTGCATATTTTATATTACAATCTCTGTCCCGGGATCTCTTCCTCCCATTCTGTGTACTCTGCCTGTATATTTTATATTACAATCTCTGTCTCTGGATCTCTTCCTCCCATGCTGTGTACTCTGCCTGTATATTTTATATTACAATCTCTGTCTCGGGATCTCTTCCTCCCATTCTGTGTACTCTGCCTGTATATTTTATATTACAATCTCTGTCTCTGGATATCTTCCTCCCATTCTGTGTACTCTGCCTGTATATTTTATATTACAATCTATGTCTCGGGATCTCTTCCTCCCATTCTGTGTACTCTGCCTGTATATTTTATATTACAATCTCTGTCTAAGGATCTCTTCCTCCCATTCTGTGTACTCTGCCTGTATATTTTATATTACAATCTATGTCTCGGGAACTCTTCCTCCCATTCTGTGTACTCTACCTGTATATTTTATATTACAATCTCTGTCCCGGGATCTCTTCCTCCCATTTTGTGTACTCTGCCTGTATATTTTATATTACAATCTCTGTCCCGGGATCTCTTTCTCCCATTTTGTGTACTCTGCCTGTATATTTTATATTACAATCTCTCTCCCTGGATATCTTCCTCCCATTCTGTGTACTCTGCCTGTATATTTTATATTACAATCTCTGTCTCGGGATCTCTTCCTCCCATTCTGTGTACTCTGCCTGTATATTTTATATTACAATCTCTGTCTCGGGATCTCTTCCTCCCATTCTGTGTACTCTGCCTGTATATTTTATATTACAATCTCTGTCTCGGGATCTCTTCCTCCCATTCTGTGTACTCTGCCTGTATATTTTATATTACAATCTCTGTCTCGGGATCTCTTCCTCCAACTCTGTGTACTCTGCCTGTATATTTTATATTACAATCTCTGTCTCGGGATCTCTTCCTCCCATTCTGTGTACTCTGCCTGTATATTTTATATTACAATCTCTGTCCCGGGATCTCTTCCTCCCACTCTGTGTACTCTGCCTGTATATTTTATATTACAATCTCTGTCCCGGGATCTCTTCCTCCCACTCTGTGTACTCTGCCTGTATATTTTATATTACAATCTCTGTCTCGGGATCTCTTCCTCCCATTCTGTGTACTCTGCCTGTATATTTTATATTACAATCTCTGTCCCGGGATCTCTTCCTCCCATTCTGTGTACTCTGCCTGCATATTTTATATTACAATCTCTGTCCCGGGATCTCTTCCTCCCATTCTGTGTACTCTGCCTGTATATTTTATATTACAATCTCTGTCTCTGGATCTCTTCCTCCCATGCTGTGTACTCTGCCTGTATATTTTATATTACAATCTCTGTCTCTGGATATCTTCCTCCCATTCTGTGTACTCTGCCTGTATATTTTATATTACAATCTATGTCTCGGGATCTCTTCCTCCCATTCTGTGTACTCTGCCTGTATATTTTATATTACAATCTCTGTCTAAGGATCTCTTCCTCCCATTCTGTGTACTCTGCCTGTATATTTTATATTACAATCTATGTCTCGGGAACTCTTCCTCCCATTCTGTGTACTCTACCTGTATATTTTATATTACAATCTCTGTCCCGGGATCTCTTCCTCCCATTTTGTGTACTCTGCCTGTATATTTTATATTACAATCTCTGTCCCGGGATCTCTTTCTCCCATTTTGTGTACTCTGCCTGTATATTTTATATTACAATCTCTCTCCCTGGATATCTTCCTCCCATTCTGTGTACTCTGCCAGGAAATTTTATATTACAATCTCTGTCTCGGGATCTCTTCCTCCCATTCTGTGTACTCTGCCTGTATATTTTATATTACAATCTCTGTCTCGGGATCTCTTCCTCCCATTCTGTGTACTCTGCCTGTATATTTTATATTACAATCTCTGTCTCGGGATCTCTTCCTCCCATTCTGTGTACTCTGCCTGTATATTTTATATTACAATCTCTGTCTCGGGATCTCTTCCTCCAACTCTGTGTACTCTGCCTGTATATTTTATATTACAATCTCTGTCTCGGGATCTCTTCCTCCCATTCTGTGTACTCTTCCTGTATATTTTATATTACAATCTCTGTCCCGGGATCTCTTCCTCCCATTCTGTGTACTCTGCCTGTATATTTTATATTACAATCTCTGTCTAAGGATCTCTTCCTCCCATTCTGTGTACTCAGCCTGTATATTTTATATTACAATCTCTGTCTCGGGATCTCTTCCTCCCATTCTGTGTACTCTGCCTGTATATTTTATATTACAATCTCTGTCCCGGGATCTCTTCCTCCCATTCTGTGTACTCTGCCTGTATATTTTATATTACAATCTCTGTCTCGGGATCTCTTCCTCCCATTCTGTGTACTCTGCCTGTATATTTTATATTACAATCTCTGTCCCTGGATCTCTTCCTCCCATTCTATGTACTCTGCCTGTATATTTTATATTACAATCTCTGTCTAAGGATCTCTTCCTCCCATTCTGTGTACTCTGCCTGTATATTTTATATTACAATCTCTGTCTCGGGATCTCTTCCTCCCATTTTGTGTACTCTGCCTGTATATTTTATATTACAATCTCTGTCTCGGGATCTCTTCCTCCCACTCTGTGTACTCTGCCTGTATATTTTATATTACAATCTCTGTCCCGGGATCTCTTCCTCCCACTCTGTGTACTCTGCCTGTATATTTTATATTACAATCTCTGTCTCGGGATCTCTTCCTCCCATTCTGTGTAGTCTGCCTGTATATTTTATATTACAATCTCTGTCTAAGGATCTCTTCCTCCCATTCTGTGTACTCAGCCTGTATATTTTATATTACAATCTCTGTCTCGGGATCTCTTCCTCCCATTCTGTGTACTCTGCCTGTATATTTTATATTACAATCTCTGTCCCGGGATCTCTTCCTCCCATTCTGTGTACTCTGCCTGTATATTTTATATTACAATCTCTGTCTCGGGATCTCTTCCTCCCATTCTGTGTACTCTGCCTGTATATTTTATATTACAATCTCTGTCCCTGGATCTCTTCCTCCCATTCTATGTACTCTGCCTGTATATTTTATATTACAATCTCTGTCTAAGGATCTCTTCCTCCCATTCTGTGTACTCTGCCTGTATATTTTATATTACAATCTCTGTCTCGGGATCTCTTCCTCCCATTCTGTGTACTCTGCCTGTATATTTTATATTACAATCTCTGTCCCTGGATCTCTTCCTCCCATTCTATGTACTCTGCCTGTATATTTTATATTACAATCTCTGTCTAAGGATCTCTTCCTCCCATTCTGTGTACTCTGCCTGTATATTTTATATTACAATCTCTGTCTCGGGATCTCTTCCTCCCATTCTGTATACTCTGCCTGTATATTTTATATTACAATCTCTGTCTCGGGATCTCTTCCTCCCATTCTGTGTACTCTGCCTGTATATTTTATATTACAATCTCTGTCCCGGGATCTCTTCCTCCCATTCTGTGTACTCTGCCTGCATATTTTATATTACAATCTCTGTCCCGGGATCTCTTCCTCCCATTCTGTGTACTCTGCCTGCATATTTTATATTACAATCTCTGTCCCGGGATCTCTTCCTCCCATTCTGTGTACTCTGCCTGTATATTTTATATTACAATCTCTGTCTCTGGATCTCTTCCTCCCATGCTGTGTACTCTGCCTGTATATTTTATATTACAATCTCTGTCTCGGGATCTCTTCCTCCCATTCTGTGTACTCTGCCTGTATATTTTATATTACAATCTCTGTCTCTGGATATCTTCCTCCCATTCTGTGTACTCTGCCTGTATATTTTATATTACAATCTATGTCTCGGGATCTCTTCCTCCCATTCTGTGTACTCTGCCTGTATATTTTATATTACAATCTCTGTCTAAGGATCTCTTCCTCCCATTCTGTGTACTCTGCCTGTATATTTTATATTACAATCTATGTCTCGGGAACTCTTCCTCCCATTCTGTGTACTCTACCTGTATATTTTATATTACAATCTCTGTCCCGGGATCTCTTCCTCCCATTTTGTGTACTCTGCCTGTATATTTTATATTACAATCTCTGTCCCGGGATCTCTTTCTCCCATTTTGTGTACTCTGCCTGTATATTTTATATTACAATCTCTCTCCCTGGATATCTTCCTCCCATTCTGTGTACTCTGCCTGTATATTTTATATTACAATCTCTGTCTCGGGATCTCTTCCTCCCATTCTGTGTACTCTGCCTGTATATTTTATATTACAATCTCTGTCTCGGGATCTCTTCCTCCCATTCTGTGTACTCTGCCTGTATATTTTATATTACAATCTCTGTCTCGGGATCTCTTCCTCCCATTCTGTGTACTCTGCCTGTATATTTTATATTACAATCTCTGTCTCGGGATCTCTTCCTCCAACTCTGTGTACTCTGCCTGTATATTTTATATTACAATCTCTGTCTCGGGATCTCTTCCTCCCATTCTGTGTACTCTGCCTGTATATTTTATATTACAATCTCTGTCCCGGGATCTCTTCCTCCCACTCTGTGTACTCTGCCTGTATATTTTATATTACAATCTCTGTCCCGGGATCTCTTCCTCCCACTCTGTGTACTCTGCCTGTATATTTTATATTACAATCTCTGTCTCGGGATCTCTTCCTCCCATTCTGTGTACTCTGCCTGTATATTTTATATTACAATCTCTGTCTAAGGATCTCTTCCTCCCATTCTGTGTACTCAGCCTGTATATTTTATATTACAATCTCTGTCTCTGGATCTCTTCCTCCCATTCTGTGTACTCTGCCTGTATATTTTATATTACAATCTCTGTCCCGGGATCTCTTCCTCCCATTCTGTGTACTCTGCCTGTATATTTTATATTACAATCTCTGTCTCGGGATCTCTTCCTCCCATTCTGTGTACTCTGCCTGTATATTTTATATTACAATCTCTGTCCCTGGATCTCTTCCTCCCATTCTATGTACTCTGCCTGTATATTTTATATTACAATCTCTGTCTAAGGATCTCTTCCTCCCATTCTGTGTACTCTGCCTGTATATTTTATATTACAATCTCTGTCTCGGGATCTCTTCCTCCCATTCTGTGTACTCTGCCTGAATATTTTATATTACAATCTCTGTCCCTGGATCTCTTCCTCCCATTCTATGTACTCTGCCTGTATATTTTATATTACAATCTCTGTCTAAGGATCTCTTCCTCCCATTCTGTGTACTCTGCCTGTATATTTTATATTACAATCTCTGTCTCGGGATCTCTTCCTCCCATTCTGTATACTCTGCCTGTATATTTTATATTACAATCTCTGTCTCGGGATCTCTTCCTCCCATTCTGTGTACTCTGCCTGTATATTTTATATTACAATCTCTGTCCCGGGATCTCTTCCTCCCATTCTGTGTACTCTGCCTGCATATTTTATATTACAATCTCTGTCCCGGGATCTCTTCCTCCCATTCTGTGTACTCTGCCTGCATATTTTATATTACAATCTCTGTCCCGGGATCTCTTCCTCCCATTCTGTGTACTCTGCCTGTATATTTTATATTACAATCTCTGTCTCTGGATCTCTTCCTCCCATGCTGTGTACTCTGCCTGTATATTTTATATTACAATCTCTGTCTCGGGATCTCTTCCTCCCATTCTGTGTACTCTGCCTGTATATTTTATATTACAATCTCTGTCTCTGGATATCTTCCTCCCATTCTGTGTACTCTGCCTGTATATTTTATATTACAATCTATGTCTCGGGATCTCTTCCTCCCATTCTGTGTACTCTGCCTGTATATTTTATATTACAATCTCTGTCTAAGGATCTCTTCCTCCCATTCTGTGTACTCTGCCTGTATATTTTATATTACAATCTATGTCTCGGGAACTCTTCCTCCCATTCTGTGTACTCTACCTGTATATTTTATATTACAATCTCTGTCCCGGGATCTCTTCCTCCCATTTTGTGTACTCTGCCTGTATATTTTATATTACAATCTCTGTCCCGGGATCTCTTTCTCCCATTTTGTGTACTCTGCCTGTATATTTTATATTACAATCTCTCTCCCTGGATCTCTTCCTCCCATTCTGTGTACTCTGCCTGTATATTTTATATTACAATCTCTGTCTCGGGATCTCTTCCTCCCATTCTGTGTACTCTGCCTGTATATTTTATATTACAATCTCTGTCTCGGGATCTCTTCCTCCCATTCTGTGTACTCTGCCTGTATATTTTATATTACAATCTCTGTCTCGGGATCTCTTCCTCCCATTCTGTGTACTCTGCCTGTATATTTTATATTACAATCTCTGTCTCGGGATCTCTTCCTCCCATTCTGTGTACTCTGCCTGTATATTTTATATTACAATCTCTGTCTCGGGATCTCTTCCTCCCATTCTGTGTACTCTGCCTGTATATTTTATATTACAATCTCTGTCTCGGGATCTCTTCCTCCCATTCTCTGTACTCTGCCTGTATATTTTATATTACAATCTCTGTCTCGGGATCTCTTCCTCCCATTCTGTGTACTCTGCCTGTATATTTTATATTACAATCTCTGTCTCGGGATCTCTTCCTCCCATTCTGTGTACTCTGCCTGTATATTTTATATTACAATCTCTGTCTCTGGATCTCTTCCTCCCATTCTGTGTACTCTGCCTGTATATTTTATATTACAATCTATGTCTCGGGATCTCTTCCTCCCATTCTGTGTACTCTGCCTGTATATTTTATATTACAATCTCTGTCTCGGGATCTCTTCCTCCCATTCTGTGTACTCTGTCTGTTTATTTTATATTCCAATCTCTGTCTCGGGATCTCTTCCTCCCATTCTGTGTACTCTTCCTGTATATTTTATATTCCAATCTCTGTCTAAGGATCTCTTCCTCCCATTCTGTGTACTCTGCCTGTATATTTTATATTACAATCTCTGTCTCTGGATCTCTTCCTCCCATTCTGTGTACTCTGCCTGTATATTTTATATTACAATCTCTGTCTCGGGATCTCTTCCTCCCATTCTGTGTACTCTGCCTGTATATTTTATATTACAATCTCTGTCTCGGGATCTCTTCCTCCCATTCTGTGTACTCTGCCTGTATATTTTATATTACAATCTCTGTCTCGGGATCTCTTCCTCCCATTCTGTGTACTCTGCCTGTATATTTTATATTACAATCTCTGTCTCGGGATCTCTTCCTCCCATTCTGTGTACTCTGCCTGTATATTTTATATTACAATCTCTGTCCCGGGATCTCTTCCTCCCATTTTGTGTACTCTGCCTGTATATTTTATATTACAATCTCTGTCCCGGGATCTCTTCCTCCCATTCTGTGTACTCTGCCTGTATATTTTATATTACAATCTCTGTCTCGGGATCTCTTCCTCCCATTCTGTGTACTCTGCCTGTATATTTTATATTACAATCTCTGTCTCGGGATCTCTTCCTCCCATTCTGTGTACTCTGCCTGTATATTTTATATTACAATCTCTGTCTCGGGATCTCTTCCTCCCATTCTGTGTACTCTGCCTGTATATTTTATATTAGAATCTCTGTCCCGGGATCTCTTCCTCCCATTTTGTGTACTCTGCCTGTATATTTTATATTACAATCTCTGTCCCGGGATCTCTTCCTCCCATTCTGTGTACTCTGCCTGTATATTTTATATTACAATCTCTGTCTCGGGATCTCTTCCTCCCATTCTGTGTACTCTGTCTGTATATTTTATATTACAATCTCTGTCTCGGGATCTCTTCCTCCCATTCTGTGTACTCTGCCTGTATATTTTATATTACAATCTCTGTCTAAGGTTCTCTTCCTCCCACTCTGTGTACTCTGCCTGTATATTTTATATTACAATCTCTGTCTCGGGATCTCTTTCTCCCATTCTGTGTACTCTGCCTGTATATTTTATATTACAATCTCTGTCCCGGGATCTCTTCCTCCCATTCTGTGTACTCTGCCTGTATATTTTATATTACAATCTCTGTCTCGGGATCTCTTTCTCCCATTCTGTGTACTCTGCCTGTATATTTTATATTACAATCTCTGTCCCGGGATCTCTTCCTCCCATTCTGTGTACTCTGCCTGTATATTTTATATTACAATCTATGTCTCGGGATCTCTTCCTCCCATTCTGTGTACTCTGCCTGTATATTTTATATTACAATCTCTGTCTCGGGATCTCTTCCTCCCATTCTGTGTACTCTGCCTGTATATTTTATATTACAATCTCTGTCTCGGGATCTCTTCCTCCCATTCTGTGTACTCTGCCTGTATATTTTATATTACAATCTCTGTCTCTGGATCTCTTCCTCCCATTCTGTGTACTCTGCCTGTATATTTTATATTACAATCTCTGTCTAAGGATCTCTTCCTCCCATTCTGTGTACTCTGCCTGTATATTTTATATTCAATCTCTGTCTCTGGATCTCTTCCTCCCATTCTGTGTACTCTGCCTGTATATTTTATATTACAATCTCTGTCTCGGGATCTCTTCCTCCCATTCTGTGTACTCTGCCTGTATATTTTATATTACAATCTCTGTCCCGGGATCTCTTCCTCCCATTCTGTGTACTCTGCCTGTATATTTTATATTACAATCTCTGTCTCGGGATCTCTTCCTCCCATTCTGTGTACTCTGCCTGTATATTTTATATTACAATATCTGTCCCGGGATCTCTTCCTCCCATTCTGTGTACTCTGCCTGTATATTTTATATTACAATCTCTGTCTCTGGATCTCTTCCTCCCATTCTGTGTACTCTGCCTGTATATTTTATATTACAATCTCTGTCCCGGGATCTCTTTCTCCCATTCTGTGTACTCTGCCTGTATATTTTATATTACAATCTCTATCTCGGGATCTCTTCCTCCCATTCTGTGTACTCTGCCTGTATATTTAGATTGCAATATTCACCCTGTTTGTGATGTAATGTGTACAATTAGTGCAGCGATTATTGATGACATCATTTACTGATGACCACTAAATTAATGCTAAGCACTTACCTGTGCACAAAGATGGGGACAATAAAATCACTGTAATTTTGTTTTTTATCCTCTTCCAAAATCCGATCCAAATTTTTTTTATAATCTTCACACCATTCTACTTCGTCATTAATAGGCAATAAATTAGCTGAAAACAAGCAAAAACATTCTTCAATTTAGTACAAACTGTGTCCCGTTCAATATAGAGATATTTTTATATTATAGTAAAACAATATTTATTTACCAATATAAATGATTTGATGACACAGTGAGGGTTAGGGCTAGGTCCACCTGAATACCGGGCATCACTGCATCCTTATATAAAACACAAAACATATCCAATACACCCCAAAGTGACACTATATGGAAAAAACTACTTAACTTAGTACAACAAATAATAATGCAGCACCCTGGAGGAGGTTTGCAGTGCCCCCACTTTACATGGAGCTCACAGACTCCAGATGAAAAGAGCGCATTGAGGTTGCCTTCCCCCAGAGGAGGTCTGCTTTATATTTAAAAAAATGGTGGTATATCACCGGTCCTACGCATTTCGTTTCTATGGAAACCTCCTCAGGGACCACCTTTTATACAATCATACAAACATAGAAAATATGTCTAACAATTTCATGTCCTTAGGTGGACCCTGAGGAAGTTTCCATACGCGTAGGACCGGTGATATGCCACCAATTTTTAAAATATTTATTTTATTCAATTTATTTGTAATAAATCAGTTTTTACCTACCCACCTGATTTCTGATTTGGATCAAAAAGCACCACTCTGACTGTGAAAGCAGACCTCCTCTGGGGGGAAGGCAACCTCTATGCGCTCTTTTCATCTGGAGTCTGTGAGTTCCATATAAAGTGGGGGCACTCCAGCAGTGTTGCAATATTATTTGTTATGTTTTGTTTTAGATATCCAGCTGTTTTCCATTTTCTGTATTTTTTTAATCACTGCATCCATGTCTGTGACTGACACTGGCTTGAATTGGCTGCTGCTTTCCTTAATTCTAACTCTATTCATTCAAAGGACACTCCATACAATATAGCCACAGCGTTTTGTATTGGTTATGGTGCCACAAGTACCTTTGTACCTTTTCGAATGGTTTCACAACTTACCCAGGGTTTGATCGCCTTGTCTTTTGCAACCTGGGAAGGTGTAGCACTGAGTTCAGACAATGAGTCTGCCGAGTACGGCAGGACTTCGCTAGCTTCCAGGCACCAGAGGAAGAGGTGACCAGCGCCCAGCAGACCCCAGATAAGTTGTCAAACCATTCACAAATAGTTTGACTACTTACATTGGGATGCTGCTGAACTCACTAGAGCAGGCTGTACATTGGTTATGGTGCTTGGAGTGTTACTTGATCGATATGGGGAGAGGAGCTGTGGAGAGAGACTGGCACCGTCTCTGTCTCCCCATTCCATTGTTACATAATAGTATCAGCTGAGGAATGAATTAACTGTAAAAGTACACACTGTGCAGGTGTACTGTCCTGCACATTTTAAATCCCACTGTGAATCACAGTTTTTAATGCAATGTTTGATATCGTCCAATATATCAGTCTAGGACAGGGGTTCCCAACTCAGTCCTCATTACCTAACAGTCCAGAATTTAGGGATTACCCAGCTGTGTCTAAAGGGTTCTTTTTTATATTTCTAAAAACACTTTAGACACAGCTGGCTAATCCATAAATCCTGGACTGTTCGGTAATGAGGACTGAGTTGGGACTGTGTTGGGTACCCCTGATCTAGAAAATCAAAGACTTGCAATCTGAGCTGGTCACTAAAGTGAGATTTCAAAGTGAATGTCAAAGTTAAGGCCAGAGTAGCTGAATTGGGAGAACTCTCTGAGCCAGCTATGCTCCTAGTTCAGCTACTTTGGACTAAAATTTGAAATCCACTTTGAATTCCCCATAAAGAAAATACCAGTGAATGTTTTTTATTCTGAAAAGCTTCTTCCAGCAGATGTTCTGCACGTTAGCCAATCATTACAAACGAACGCAAAACGGAGCACTGCGGAAGCTATGAATGGCATACCTGGAATTTATTGGAGTCGATATTAACCAGAACAACTACAGCTTATTGAATTTGTTCTGGTGAGTAGAATCATTCCTTCCAGGCTTTTTGCTGTAAACACTGTCTTTTTTCAGAGAAAATGCAGTGTTGACATTACAGCCTAGTGATACCCCCACTGGCCACTCCTCAGATGGCTGCTAGAGGTGCTTCCTGGGGCGGTGCTGCACAGTGTGACTGACATTCATTGTCTCCACCCTCTGCATGCAGACACTGAAATTTTCTCATAGAGATGCAGCGATTCAGTTAATCTCTATGAGGAGATGCTGATTGGCCAGGGCTGTGTTTGGCTTGTGCTGGCTCTGCCCCTGATCTGCCTCCTTGACAGTTTCAGCCAATCCTATGGGAATGCACTGTGATTGGCTCAGACCTCCACTTCTGATGATGTCAGCCAAAAAGGCAGATCAGAGGCCGAGCAAGCAGCAGCAGACTGGAGTCATAGTAAGATTATACTCTATTTAGGGTGGAAGGGGAGGCCATGGGGGCTAGATGGAGGTTTTTAACATTATAAGGTGAGGAATACATATTTGTGTTCCTGAACCTATAGTGTTCCTTTAAAAATGTTTAGCACCAGGTAACATTTACTCTAAAATGGCATTTACTAGTGTTCATATCTAATCAGTTATTAGGCAGGAAGAAACTCTTCGAGCAAGCTGAAAAGATCCCACAAATAAATAGTATCTCGGTAACAGGGAATAGTGACCCATTAACCTTTGGAATTTGAAATATACAAGTTAGTGATCAGTAGTTGATGGCTTACCGAGCTGAGCGAATATCTGCCCTGTCTCGTATTTGTTGAGTGTCGGACACCCGCGGTTATCGACCATCATTATGGTATCTGTGAGCTTGTAGGGGACTCTCCTCGTGGTGCAGCCTCCTTGTTTTTTCTTAGCCTCAGCATGTTCATTAAACACACCCTCTAGAGCAAACTTACAGGAGTTGATGAAGGAGGACTTGCCGTTACCTGGCAAACCGAATACCTGCAGGAGGACGCGTCCATAGCCCTGATTCCCATGTCTACAGTTATTCAAACTGTAGTTATTGATATCTGCTTTGTACTTTTCAATATCAGCCATTTTCTGATTGATCCACCTTCAGTGAGCGACCAGAGAGATCTGCTTATAGAGACAGAAGATAAAAAATGTACTTCTTAATAATTATTAACCGGTTTTGAAGCCATATAACTTCTAAAAACAAAGTTATATGAGGCTGTGTATCCGTGTATATCAGTATTTATAAATACTGATATACACAGATACACAGCCTCATATTACATACGTGGGATTGTTTAGACATAATATACATACTACAAGTATAGAGATTGTAGATATATAGATACAGAGCCTCTCATTCCATGATGGAGTGCAGACACTATATACTTATTATACATTATAAATAGATATTAATATACGTCCTCGGATACATACCTGGGTGTGCCTGTCTCAGCTATGGCGTTCAGTTATAGAACAATTTCCTCTGTTTATTCTGAGTCTGGGAAACTCTCATAATGAAAGTGAAAGTAATTACCGTAGATATTGTTATTCCCAGCCCCCAATTCAAAGAAATCACGTTTTATTCAGCAGACAGTGAATTGTGAGGATAACAATATAATAGCAAAGTTCAGGAAGATAGCTTGGTTCTAAATAATCACAGGTTATTTACTAAGTTAGAAATGTTAGTCATTTAAAGTGAATTTCAAATTTAACCTCATAATATCCAAACTAGAAACTTCTTCCATTTCAGCAATTTCCTGACAATCGTCACTTTAGTGAATAGCCCTGATAGAGGGGTTTGAGACAGGGATAGAGACTATAACTACATGGGGGACCTCAGTCACCGCGTACCAGCAAGGCGTGTAAATTGAGTATTATTACACGTCTTCCCCGTCATGGTTCCAGAATATGGCCGCTTCCTTGGCCTCTCTGACAATCGGGTTGGTCTGTGTGGGCTCATTTTTATTCTCTTTCTTTTTATCAGCGTACAGCAAACAGTACATGTTGAAGTAACATAGCATACAGGAAATACAGAGTAAAACGAACACACTGAATGTACAGACACAGCATATACCATCTTGTAAATAGGACGTGTGAACAGTTGGGGAATTAGAGGGGGTAGAACGGGGAATTAAACCAGTGAAGAATGCTGCCTCTAAACGTCTGATTGAAGGCTTGTAAAACCATTGTAGACCAGATACCAGAGGCTGTAACTCCGGAAGTGGCTGTGACAAGGGGGGGCATGCTGGATAACGCGGGGCGGGATGATGAATTTAGATAGTGTCCTAATATAACAGCCAAGCAGGTTCCTGAGTGTACTGTCTCTCTCCCAGATACAGTTTGTTCACTTTGTAGTCCTCTTTAAGATTTGTTTCTTCTTTCCTGATGATTTTAATATTGATTACAGTCACAAAATGAGTCCAATAAGTGATATTACTAGGAAAAAAGACGTGTTTGTGATTGTATGATTTTTTAAAATTTTTTTTTGTCTTAAACAAAAATGACAATGTGGAACCCTGCTGACCGGTAAAATATGAATAAATACATAATATTAACTAATAATAAATAGGCAGGAATAGGAAGCGCACAATAACATCTCATAAAATGTGAGCATGATACTTTTTATCTGATATTTTGTTACACATGGTGGTATATGACTATGTAAATTGTCTGCTGGCCGCTAATGGTTTTATCAGGTCACTTTGTCTCCCAGGAGCTAGTCACAGAATCACTGTATATGTAGAGCACTACTTGAGTTACATCTCCAACACTGGTCAGCTCTAACTGAGTCAATAGTATGCAACTGTATTGGGGTCAAGTACCACTATCTCTTTAGAGGCCACCAAGGTCCACTTTCTCTAGCACTTTGGCATCTTGTGGAATAAATAAAATGTATATATATATTATATATAATAAACTAGGTGTACGGATGCAAACTGGTCGACTTGTTTTATCTAGTTCCCCCAGTTATTTTCACAATGAACAGTTTTGACTTTGTAGTGAGCTATTTTACACACCCAGCACCCCCTCCCTCTAGGTATATGTGATCTACCACTTTGTGGCTGTTATAAGTGGCTCCTAGACATTCCACTTCACAATAGTGCAGAATGCCTCCTAAGAAAGGGTTAACTCTGCTTCATATCCCTTACTGAGTGATGTTCTAGTAGTCCTCTTTGTTTAATAGCGATTGTTTCAGGTTAAATTGCTTCCGGTTGGGATTGCCCATTTAAACATTGCTCTGTAGATTTCCCAGGGATTGATTATTGAGTCTCTGTGGTCTGTAATGTGTATAACAACATTCCTTTCCAATCACAGTCCATGTGTGCTCCAAGCGACATGTCTGGTTGTACTGCTAACTTGTTGGCTTCTAACCTCGGTTCTAATGTCCTGACTACGCTTGTGTGAGTGGAGGGACTCCTAGTCGACACATAACAAATTAAGGGATTGTCTCCTTGGAGGGGAGAGCAACTGAGTAGATACTTTGTGTGTAAGGAGGGAGGGGGCTCTTCATAGCTTATTTGAGGGTCTTTTCAGCCTGCCAATATCTCTGCTTTCTCCTCTGCAGGTTTTCCCGCCCGTCTCCCCTGGATTTTCGGCAAATAGCTTTCTTGTGGTGGCAGCACTGAGTTCCGCCTCTCCTTAGTCGGAGTGTTAGTTGCCAGTGCGAGGCCTGCTTAGTGGAGCTCATCACTCTGCTTGCTTTAGTTTTTGATTCTCATGTGGTTGATGTCATTGAGAATAAACAAAAAAAGAAAAAAATGCCATTCTACCTGTGTATGATTTACTGAGAAGATTATAGGCTTAAAAAGTAACTTTTAATAAATAAATCTAAAATAAAAATATATTAAAGAAAAATAATAATATGAACAGCAGGAGTGAGTGGAGACTATACAGCGAGTAAAACTCTGTGACTACTTATATAAGCTGTAAAAGTGTATACATAACTAGAAAAGCTACAATTTCTGGGGAAATTGTGTTAAAGGACCACTCTAGGCACCCAGACCACTTCAGCTTAATGAAGTGGTCTGGGTGCCAGGTCCTTCTAGGGTTAACCCATTTTTTCATAAACATAGCAGTTTCAGAGAAACTGCTATGTTTATCAATTAGTTAAGCCTTCCCCTATTTCCTCTAGTGGCTGTCTCACTGACAGCCGCTAGAGGCGCTTGCATGCTTCTCACTGTGATTTTCACAGTGAGAGCACGCCAGCGTCCATAGGAAAGCATTATGAATGCTTTCCTATGTGACCGGCTGAATGCGCGCGCAGCTCTTGCCGCGCGTGCGCATTCAGCCGACGGGGAGGAGAAGAGGCGGATCGGAGGAGGAGAGCTCCCCACCCAGCGCTGGAAAAAGGTAAGATTTAACCCCTTTCCAGAGCCGGGCGGGAGGGGGTCCCTGAGGGTGGGGGCACCCTCAGGGCACTCTAGTGCCAGGAAAACGAGTATGCTTTCCTGGCACTAGAGTGGTCCTTTAAGTGTTCTTGCCTCCAACAGTAGTCTACAACTGGAGTGGGCGGAGTAACTGTTATCATTTATATAGCACATTTAATTGCAACGTTGTTGCACAGTTACATTAAAACATACATTTATAAAAACATTAGCAGGTGTGAAAAAGGCTTTGTCTATGACATCACTTGCTGCTGCAGCCTGGCACAGGTCAGAGTATTTTTGCGGTTGCCATCTTCAAATGGTCGTATTTTAAAAACTATAAATCCTACAGTGAAGAGCTTTATATTGTGAGAATCACAAGACCCAGACCTACAATTTGATGTATAGTATGTCTCTGAGATATTAACAATGAAGGCACAGTTGCAGTTTAGAAATTGCCCTTCAAATGTGAGCTTTGCAGAGTGGAGTTTCAATGAATGTCAATGGACGGCGTGAGTTGCAAACAAATGGTCATATTGCGAAAACTATCATGACTACGGCTTAGCCGTGGACATTTTTAGTGGCAGCAGGGATAGCTGAACGTTTTTATATAAGATTTGTGTAGGTGGGCCTGAAAATGAGGGAGTGGTGGCAGTTTAGAAATCATGTCCTGATTTTTCAGCTTTTGCCAGCTCCCACTCTAGCTTTGCCATTCATTCCTATGGGACAAATCTCGCCACAAGAACGACGATATTCCGTGAACCATTCGGCGAAACGTTCCACAAAGTAATAGCAACGCGATCGGGAACAATCTGCACGTTTTGGTATATTTTTGTTTATGTAGTGTAAAAACTGTGGGAGGAGTTAGGGTGGTGCACTGTCTACCTGTGTATGTGCCTGAGAGTGTGTCTGACAGAGAGTATCCTTGTGTGTGCGAATGTATGTCTCTGTGAGCATGTTTGCGTTTTTGTCTGAGACCCTATGTGTATGGGGTAGCTGATGGTGAGAGGGAGCGGGGGTTGTGATGGTGAGAGGGAGCGGGGGGTGTGATGGTGAGAGGGAGCGGGGGTGTGATGGTGAGAGGGAGCGGGGGGTGTGATGGTGAGAGGGAGCGGGGGGTGTGATGGTGAGAGGGAGCGGGGGGTTGATGGTAATGTGAGAGGGAGCGGGGGGTGATGGTAATGCGAGAGGGAGCGGGGGGTGATGGTAATGCGAGAGGGAGCGGGGGGTGATGGTAATGCGAGAGGGAGCGGGGGGTGATGGTAATGCGAGAGGGAGCGGGGGGTGATAGTAATGTGAGAGTGAGAGGGGGTAATGTGAGAGTGAGAGGGGGTAATGTGAGAGTGGGGGGCTAATGTGAGATTGGGGGGCTAATGTGAGAGTGGGGGGCTAATGTGAGAATGGGGGGGCTAATGTGAGAGTGAGGGGGTAATGTGAGAGTGAGAGGGGGCAATGTGAGAGTGAGAGGGGGTGATGTGAGAAGGAGGGGGTGATGGTGAGTGGGGGGAGGCTGAGGGTGGTGACGGAGGGTTATGCTGAGGGTGGTGATGCTGAGGGTGGTGGGGGGTAATGCTGAGGGTGGTGAGGGGCGATGATGAGGGTGGTGAGGGGTGATGCTGAGGGTGGTTGGGGTGAGGCTGAGGGGGGTGATGCTGAGTGGGGTGAGGAGGGTGATGCTGAGGGGGTGGGGGGAGTGATGCTGAGGGTGGTGATGTTGATGGTGGTGGTGGGTGGTGAAGCTGAGGGTGGTGAGGGGTGATGCTGAGGGTGGTGGGAGGTGAGGCTGAGGGTGTTGGGGGGTTATGGGGGATGGTGAGGCTGAGGGTGGTGGGGGGTGAGGCTGAGGGTGAAGGGGTAATGGTGAGGGTGGTGGGGGTGAGGCTGAGGGTGGGGAGGGGTGGTGGGGGTGAAGCTGAGGGTGGTGGGGGTGAAGCTGAGGGTGGTGGGGGTGAAGCTGAAGGTGGTGGGGGTGATGGTGACGGTGGTGGTGGGTGTAGCTGAGGGTGGTGGGGGTGAGGCTGAGGGTGGTGGGAGGTGATGGTGGGGAGGGGTGATGGTGAGGGTGGTGAGGGTGGTGAGGGATGATGGTGGTGGGGGTGATGGTGGTGGGGGATGATGGTGGTGGGGGGTGAGGCTGAGGGTGGTGATGGTGATGGTGGGTGATGGTGGTGGGGGGGTGATGGTGACGGTGGTGGGGTGGTGAAGCTGAGGGTGGTGGGGGTGATGGTGGTGGTGGGGGATGAGGCTGAGGGTGGTGGGGGTGATGGTGGTGGTGGGGGGAGAGGGTCGTGGGGGTGATGGTGAGGGTGGGGAGGGGTGATGGTGGTGGGGGTGAGGCTGGGGAGGGGTGATGGTGGTGGGGGTGAGGCTGAGGGTGGTGGGGTGATGGTGGTGGGGGGTGAAGCTGAGGGTGGTGGGGGGTGATGGTGGTGGGGGGTGAGGCTGAGGGTGGTGGGGGTGATGGTGGTGGGGGGTGAAGCTGAGGGTCCCTCTATGTGGGACTAATTCTGTATTGCGTGCCACAGGTCATGCCACCGGGCGCTAGTGAGCACTTACATAGATGCAGACTAGCACCGGTGGCATGAATCCTCCACATGCAACTACCATAGAGAGCCACCCCACCACCCATTGAAAAAGCCACGGCAGTGCACGGATGGATTGCTCAATTGCTCCCGCCCTTTTCCTGTACTCGGGGTCAAGTGGGCGGGAGAATAGCAGAGACAGAGCTAAGAGTGAGGCAGCAAGGCGCAATGAGGAAGCCTGGGACACATGGAGAGCCAATATGAAATTAAGATAAGAGGGGAACTTCATAGTGTGTGTTTTAAAGAATGTGTCATATTGCGAAAACTATCATGACTACGGCTTAGCCGTGGACATTTTTAGTGGCAGCAGGGATAGCTGAACGTTTTTATATAAGATTTGTGTAGGTGGGCCTGAAAATGAGGGAGTGGTGGCAGTTTAGAAATCATGTCCTGATTTTTCAGCTTTTGCCAGCTCCCACTCTAGCTTTGCCATTCATTCCTATGGGACAAATCTCGCCACAAGAACGACGATATTCCGTGAACCATTCGGCGAAACGTTCCACAAAGTAATAGCAACGCGATCGGGAACAATCTGCACGTTTTGGTATATTTTTGTTTATGTAGTGTAAAAACTGTGGGAGGAGTTAGGGTGGTGCACTGTCTACCTGTGTATGTGCCTGAGAGTGTGTCTGACAGAGAGTATCCTTGTGTGTGCGAATGTATGTCTCTGTGAGCATGTTTGCGTTTTTGTCTGAGACCCTATGTGTATGGGGTAGCTGATGGTGAGAGGGAGCGGGGGTTGTGATGGTGAGAGGGAGCGGGGGGTGTGATGGTGAGAGGGAGCGGGGGTGTGATGGTGAGAGGGAGCGGGGGGTATGATGGTGAGAGGGAGCGGGGGGTGTGATGGTGAGAGGGAGCGGGGGGTTGATGGTAATGTGAGAGGGAGCGGGGGGTGATGGTAATGCGAGAGGGAGCGGGGGGTGATGGTAATGCGAGAGGGAGCGGGGGGTGATGGTAATGCGAGAGGGAGCGGGGGGTGATGGTAATGCGAGAGGGAGCGGGGGGTGATAGTAATGTGAGAGTGAGAGGGGGTAATGTGAGAGTGAGAGGGGGTAATGTGAGAGTGGGGGGCTAATGTGAGATTGGGGGGCTAATGTGAGAGTGGGGGGCTAATGTGAGAATGGGGGGGCTAATGTGAGAGTGGGGGGGCTAATGTGAGAGTGAGAGGGGGTAATGTGAGAGTGAGAGGGGGCAATGTGAGAGTGAGAGGGGGTGATGTGAGAAGGAGGGGGTGATGGTGAGTGGGGGGAGGCTGAGGGTGGTGACGGAGGGTTATGCTGAGGGTGGTGATGCTGAGGGTGGTGGGGGGTAATGCTGAGGGTGGTGAGGGGCGATGATGAGGGTGGTGAGGGGTGATGCTGAGGGTGGTTGGGGTGAGGCTGAGGGGGGTGATGCTGAGTGGGGTGAGGAGGGTGATGCTGAGGGGGTGGGGGGAGTGATGCTGAGGGTGGTGATGTTGATGGTGGTGGTGGGTGGTGAAGCTGAGGGTGGTGAGGGGTGATGCTGAGGGTGGTGGGAGGTGAGGCTGAGGGTGGTGGGGGGTTATGGGGGATGGTGAGGCTGAGGGTGGTGGGGGTGAGGCTGAGGGTGAAGGGGTAATGGTGAGGGTGGTGGGGGTGAGGCTGAGGGTGGGGAGGGGTGGTGGGGGTGAAGCTGAGGGTGGTGGGGGTGAAGCTGAGGGTGGTGGGGGTGAAGCTGAAGGTGGTGGGGGTGATGGTGACGGTGGTGGTGGGTGTAGCTGAGGGTGGTGGGGGTGAGGCTGAGGGTGGTGGGAGGTGATGGTGGGGAGGGGTGATGGTGAGGGTGGTGAGGGATGATGGTGGTGGGGGTGATGGTGGTGGGGGATGATGGTGGTGGGGGTTGAGGCTGAGGGTGGTGATGGTGATGGTGGGTGATGGTGGTGGGGGGGTGATGGTGACGGTGGTGGGGTGGTGAAGCTGAGGGTGGTGGGGGTGATGGTGGTGGTGGGGGATGAGGCTGAGGGTGGTGGGGGTGATGGTGGTGGTGGGGGGAGAGGGTCGTGGGGGTGATGGTGAGGGTGGGGAGGGGTGATGGTGGTGGGGGTGAGGCTGGGGAGGGGTGATGGTGGTGGGGGTGAGGCTGAGGGTGGTGGGGGTGATGGTGGTGGGGGGTGAAGCTGAGAGTGGTGGGGGGTGATGGTGGTGAGGGGTGAGGCTGAGGGTGGTGGGGGTGATGGTGGTGGGGGGTGAAGCTGAGGGTCCCTCTATGTGGGACTAATTCTGTATTGCGTGCCACAGGTCATGCCACCGGGCGCTAGTGAGCACTTACATAGATGCAGACTAGCACCGGTGGCATGAATCCTCCACATGCAACTACCATAGAGAGCCACCCCACCACCCATTGAAAAAGCCACGGCAGTGCACGGATGGATTGCTCAATTGCTCCCGCCCTTTTCCTGTACTCGGGGTCAAGTGGGCGGGAGAATAGCAGAGACAGAGCTAAGAGTGAGGCAGCAAGGCGCAATGAGGAAGCCTGGGACACATGGAGAGCCAATATGAAATTAAGATAAGAGGGGAACTTCATAGTGTGTGTTTTAAAGAATGTGTTCTGCTAGGGACAGTGTGTTGACGCGTATCTGCTAGGGACAGTGTGTGCGCTCGTATCTGCTAGGGACAGTGTGTGCGCGCGTATCTGCTAGGGACTGTGTGTGTGTCTGCATGGATCAGTGTGTGTGTCTGCATGGATCAGTGTGTGTGTCTGCATGAGTCAGTGTGTGTGTCTGCTAGGGACAGTGTGTGTGCTAGGGACAGTGTGTGTGTGTCTGCTGGGGACAATCTGTGTGTAGCAGAGCCCCTTTTGGCTGTCCCATCTATTTCTTTTAATTGTGGCACTTCAGAGTTTTTACTGTGCCTGGAATATACATAATTACATATAACTATATGTGGCCAGACTTTGTTCGGTATAAGGAGATACCAGCTTGAAGGTGAACAACTAAATTCACCATACGAACAAAGTGCCGAACAACCGGACCACCCTGATGTGAAGAATAGATGTAATTTACCTCCCTGATTGCTTTTCGTACTCCCTTGCACGTACGAACACGCTGCTACATTCCCTGGGTGGCCATTTCGGCAGCCATTTCGGCAGCCGAACACGTGGCGGCGGCCATCTTAAACCTGCAAACAGCGGTGTTTGGTCGTCGAGTGTCTGGAACTCAAAATGGACACTCGACTAGCTGAACACCGCTAAGACCTCCAGGGCTTCATAAAACACTGATAGAAACACACGAACGGCCCCTCGTTCGGTAGGATGAATCCCACGAACCAGGGGATTCATCTGGTTACCGACTTAACTATGGATGGTATAGACTTTCGTGACTTTTGAGGCACGAACAGAGACCGACCGCAGGGCCAGATCTCATGGAACTATTTTCGGCTACCTTACCCATGTGGTCGGTCAAAACTTTACCTTCCCATAACTCCTGAACCCCTGGTCTGATCTGGGTGATTTTTGGATATGTTCCTCACCCAGATCAGGGCTACCAGGGGATATTTAAAGGTATATTGCACATATTTGGGGTACATCTAAAAAGTGGGGGAAATTATGCATTGTATAATTGTATTAATTTCTAATCTAAGGGGAGGAGATGTGTGGGAGGTAACGTCTATGGGATTGGTTATTGTACTAATGTGATGAATCCCTCCCTTGCATGGGAGAATCTCATAAAAGCAGGAATGTTGCCATTAAACTTCAGTTCTACTCCTGATACTGTGTGTCGTCCAGTGATTGGGAAAGGTGATGGGATACTATTGGATTGTATTGCTGATTGTGCTGGATATTCTCTGGGATTTATTACTTGTTCCTGCATCCTCTTAATATATTGGTGGAGTTCAGCTGTGGGAAATCAGCTCTGTGTGTGTTTGTGTGTGTGTGTGTCAGTCAACACAAGTCATTTTATGTCTGCTTGAGTCAGTGTGTGTGTGTGTGTGCATTGGTCACTAATTGTGATTTGTGACCATTTGTTTTTACTGTGTTAGGAGTTTTTAAATAAGGGTTAGTAATATTTTATGCACATTAAATTTTGAATATATCATATTAACTGTACCATTCTGTACATTCCTATTTTAACACCCCATTTATATCCAATACACCACTGGGAAGATGAATATAGATTTATAAACTCTGCACAATACACATATTATATTTATGCTAGAACCCATCGAGATTTGCTTTGGGAACGATCTATTAAGCGCTGACACTTTCACTCTGCATATTTGTTTTAAAGATTTTGAGGAATAATCTTCTATGTGTTTAGCAGCAATTATTTATACGTAATTTTAAACCACCATTTAAATTTTTAGTATTTTTTGTGCTCTTTTGTTTATATTTTATAAATGTAAGATGTTTAACAATTGTTACAATGCATTTTGTGTTAAAAACAAGCAGGGACATAAGTAAAACGCCTATTTGTTTATTAGTGGGTGTTCCAATATGGCATCGGGTAAAAGGTCATGTGACCTGCGATACACGGAGGAAATATGTGTAAAAACAAATACATATGGTAGAGATATGGCTTCATAGCCTTAGGAGTAATAGAAAGTGTAAAAATGGGGCTAAAAATGACAAATGAGCATAAATAAAAGAAAACAGAAGGTGTATTGGAGATGGGAGCACCAAGATGATGGATACAATCTTGTTAGAATAACATTTCTTGCTGAAATTACACAGAGCACCTGCATTGCTAAAGTGATTGGTCAGCAACAGAAAGTCTGGGCGGAGTTACAAGGGGAGGGCTTGCAAAGGCTGCAGACATAAGAACTGCAGGTTTTGCAAGCTGTTTTTAGATTTAACGCCAATGAGAAATGCACAATTAAATGGAAAAGGGGAAATTTAACAATAAACAACACAATAAGAAAATGTTACAGGAACAATAGGCGGCTGAGGACCCTGCTCAAATAAGCTTACAATCTAGATAATGTTTAGTTCTAGTAATAATCAAGATGTCGCCAATATGTTTACTGCTAATTTTCAGCTATTTTTACTACAATTTGTTAAGACTGTTTTTAATTTTTTCCCATGTTGCTTCTTTTATGTCCTAACCATAATTTTTTAATTTTCCAAAAAAAAATTCAGTAGTAAATGATTACGCTTTCTGCCACTATTCTTAGTGCCACTATACATTTAGTGGTCTTATAAAATAGAATTTTCATGGAAAAGCAGTGTAATTTTCATTGAGAAAATATTACATTTTTAAGATAATTTTTAGAGCAATTTAATAAATATGAACCGATTAAAGACCAAAAATAAAAGACTTTTTTCAGAACATCTAGACACATTTCCCTGGGTGACTCCAATGATGCTATGGAACTGCTGACGTTCTCTAGGAATGCCCTCTCGAAGGACCATATTGCTGGGAGACTGCTGTCCCGAGCAGAAGAAATGGATCTGTAAGTATGTTCTTCTTTTTGAGACTTTTTGCATCTGGAAGGATGCTTCTGTCTTCTCAAAGCAGTCAATGAATTGACATGTGCATAGTCGTCTCTCGGCATATGCCATAAATTATCGGAACTTACCCCTTTCCCAGAACGACACAAATAAAATATAAAAATATAAAGTAAAGTGGGTAAAGGTTCCAGCTCTAATAATTGATAAATATATACAGTTTCTCACAAAAGATATGTCTCCAGACCTAAGCCCTATTGATCATCTGTGGGGGATCATCAAACGGAAGGGGGAGGAGCGCAAGATATCTAATGATCCACCAGCTCTGTGATGTCATCATGGAGGAGTGGAAGAGGACTCCAGTGGCAACCTGTGAAGCTCTGGTGAACTCCATGCCCATGAGGGTTAAGGCAGTGCTGGAAAATAATGGTGGCCACACAAAATATTGACACTTTGGGCCCACTTTGGTGTGTTGAGTTATTTTGAGGGGACACCAAATTCACACTGTTATGCAGGCTGTACACTTACTACTTTACATTGTAGCAGAGTGTCATTTCTTCAGTGTTGTCACATGAAAGGATATGATAAAATATTTACAAAAATGTGAGGGAGTATACTCACTTTTGTGTGATACTGTATATTTAACACAATGGGTCATTGTCAGAGCAAACTCTGTTCATATCCCATTAAATACATCCAAAAGCACTATACCCACTGACAATGACCCATAACATAACTTACAAAATCAATGACAGTATTATAATGACATAATACAACACACACAGCCACAACAGGCAACATAATATAACAGTTTTAACTTTATAGGGGTATACTGAGATACCCCATACACCCCCAGGTTAAGAGCCACCAGTGGGCTCCAACCTACCAAATACCAAATCCAACCAAGTGAATATTGGTACCGAACTTCCAAGCTCCCAGTTCTACCTACCCCCAATATTTCTACACCCCCCATCAAAACTAGCTGAGAACAAAAGTGACAAACCCACACAAAACCCATAAAAAAGGGAGTGAGGGTGGGACAACAAGTAAGTCAGGATTAGTTAAAATCGCTCCTACACTAAAATGTCCGTTATTAATGTTCCTATAGGCCCCGTCCCCTCAACCTACCCAAACCAATTAAACACATTCAAGGTCAAGGCCCATTCCACTTGGTTTCACTGCTCCATGGGCTACTGTCTTGGTAGTCGTGTGCTATGCACCCAAGATCTCACTTGTCATGATTAAAATCTTAAACTCTAGAAATTGTGTGTCAGTCAGTGCTCAAAGGATTGGAATATTGCTTGTCTTATCTCTTCATAATTTTTCTCTGTTAATACCAAACCTTAAATCTCACAGACTTGGTTGACACCGCTGAGAATTTCTTGTGAATACCAGCCAAAAGAATTGAAATGGAGATTGTCCATTATTTCAGTTCGTCTTGGACTTGTGGGTCAAAAATGAGTTTCTGTTTGAAGGAATTAGAAGTTTTCTATATATTTTAATATGTTTAAAGAAAATGTTACTTTATAACACAATAAATCTAAATGTTTATTTCAAACTGGTAAACGTTGCAGTAATTATATGGAATTACTATTATATTTATTAATAACATAATGATTCCATCATTTCCAATTATTTTAATGTGTGAGTTGGTAAATATTTGTACTGAAGAGAAGCCCGTCTCATTCCTGGAGAGACAGTGAGGGATTTTAATCTAATTCTGCATTTTATAATGTGGCCATCAACTAATTTACAGGAGATAAACATCTGCTGAACTCATTCCTAACACGCCAACACTGAACGCTTTTCCTCCTTATTGGGACACTAAGATCTCAATAAATGTATTGAAGTGCGGGTTCAAGTCTTTTTCTTATGTTTTAAGGATGAGGAGCTGCAGAAAAAGTTGTTCTCAGATGTTGAAGTTATTCGTCAGACAAACAAGGAGCCAAAATACAAAATACCAGATTCTATCATATTTCATGTTAAGTGTTGCTATATATCGACAATAAAATTAACATCAGATTCAGAAAGCGAACAACTAAGATAACAGTGTATTCTGTTAATTAGCTGATATAAAAAATATAGAGACAGATATGAGTCTTGATTGAAATAAACATAAGATGCGTGTTTTCTGAATCTGTGTTTCTCAGGTAGTGTTTGAGTCCTGGACGTGTGTCTTTATTGCACATTGTCTACTTCCCACATAAATAAATTATTATAATTTATGAGATTTGTTCATTAATTTGTGGTGGGAAGAGGTAAGGAGTTGATGTCCAATCCTGCGGAATGAATCTATGAATGAATCTATGTGAGCTGTTGTCCGTTCTCAGTACTCTCTTGCTCCTTGTTTTTCGCTATCCTGTGGGATGTATCTAATCCTGAGATGGTATTAGCGATGATTGATGTTGGTGGACAGCTGTTATAAATGTGTGCTGTTTAACGCAGCCTTTACCAATCTTTACTAATACAATGAAAAGGCAGTAACAACTGACACAAGCTACTGGAGGAGCCAGTGAGACTTCATTACCAATCAATGGCATTGCTCTAGAAAGACAGACAGGTTTTTATTCTACAGACAGACAGACACTATTTGACATTGTAACGGTGCTGTGCAATGAGTGTCGGTGTTCTCCTGGTACAATGAGCCTGCAGGGATCCGTCATTCTTTATACAAGTAAAGATATTCTAACGTGGATTGCCTGAACTTACCCAATGAGTTTAGTGTTTGTTTGCCACCTGTGAGGTCTATCTGATACCTTCTGTCTATTGTCAGAGAAAGTGAAACTAGATATGTCCTATATTCTGTGAACTATGAACTATGATGCAGAGAGAGAGAGAGAGAGAGACTTAAATACAGAGAGAGGAAAGGCAAGTCAAGAAAGCCAAGAGGCAGCGAGTGAAAGGTAATAGGACAAACCCAGTGATAGAACCATGTCCACACAGCCCTGAGAAGTTACATTCTCCATAATGGATCACCACCAGCTCAGAGAGGATATCAAGAAATTCAGCCTTGATGACTGTGCTCTGGGTAACCAGGGCTATGACCGGGTTCTCCTGCAGCTATTTGGTTATACAGGCCATGGGATGTCCTCCTTCATCAACTCCTGTAAGTTTGTCCTGGACGGGGAGTATAAAATGGTCGCTGAGTCTGGAGCAGAACATGGTGGTATAACCATGGTGAGAAGATCCTACGAGCTAACAGACACCATCACCATCGTGGATAACCGAGGGTTTGCAAAAACTGACGTGTTTAAGACATTAACAGTCTACAATCACCTAGGTAAGTGACTGCTGTGAGTGTCAATGTAAGTCATTGTGTCACTTCTTAAAGGGGCACTCCAGAATAAATTCCCCATACCTTGTGTAAATTATGTGATGCTTTACAATAAAAATGTGCATTAATAAAACCGTGCATGAAGATCTTCTAAACTTTTACTTTAGACATTTCTTCTTTTAAAACAGGATTATTGTAGCCAGTCCAGGCAATGTTAAGCTTAGCTGTGCTCAGCAGGACCAATAGCAGCATCCCCAACAATATCTCACCCTGTGCCCCACGCATTTAACAATCAATAGTGTGTAATGTTTAGCCCACATGGCTGCTTTCCTCTGTTAACGTGTAAAGTAAGATGGTTTATGTTTCATTAAATCCACAAACAAGCTGCCGACAGGGAAAAAACAGAGAGACGTAGTGATATACTTACTGTATGTCTTGGTGTCCAAGTCTAATGAAGGCTGCTTTAATTCCTGCAGCTCAGCTCACTCCCAGCAGATATACACTGGAATGAAACTAGTTTGGTAGAATGGGGAAAATGTGGCAAATGAGACAGTTTTATGGTAAAATGTTGCAAATCATTTAGGGTTTATTATATTATTATTTGCAATACCTACAAAGATTTGAGCTGTGTGAATCACTCCATGCATTACATGGTATGTTTCTGGACAGAGTGTTCCCTCTAAGCTCAGAACTCTTTTATAGATAATATAACTACGCTATATTAAAGTTGATATAAAATCCAGTCACTGTGTTTTTGACAGTTTAATAATAATTTGAGTTTTAGGGAGAATTGTCGATTTACCATTTTGGACTAAACGACTGAAAACAGAAATAGGAAATGGCAAAATATTATTTTAATTACAAAATAACGAGTGACCAATTAAGTATTTTATTTTCGAAACCTGATTTCAAATTAAATATTAATTTGTGTTTTTTCGTAAAGTGCCTTTCGGGTGCAATACTACAGCACATCATTGTGGCTATTACTACTGTGGAGCTCTGTGAGTCATCATATACATATACACTGATATTACTGAGTTTTGCTGCTGTGGAGCTCCGTGATACACTCACACGCTCTGTATATTACTATTAGTTATATTGCTGTGGAGCTCCGTGATACTCTCACACACTCTGTATATTAATATTAGTTATATTGCTGTGGAGCTCCGTGATACACTCACACACTCTGTATATTACTATTAGTTATATTGCTGTGGAGCTCCGTGATACTCTCACACACTCTGTATATTAATATTAGTTATATTGCTGTGGAGCTCCGTGATACACTCACACACTCTGTATATTACTATTAGTTATATTGCTGTGGAGCTCCGTGATACTCTCACACACTCTGTATATTAATATTAGTTATATTGCTGTGGAGCTCCGTGATACACTCACACACTCTGTATATTAATATTAGTTATATTGCTGTGGAGCTCCGTGATACTCTCACACACTCTGTATATTAATATTAGTTATATTGCTGTGGAGCTCCGTGATACTCTCACACACTCTGTATATTAATATTAGTTATATTGCTGTGGAGCTCCGTGATACTCTCACACACTCTGTATATTAATATTAGTTATATTGCTGTGGAGCTCCGTGATACTCTCACACACTCTGTATATTAATATTAGTTATATTGCTGTGGAGCTCCGTGATACTCTCACACACTCTGTATATTAATATTAGTTATATTGCTGTGGAGCTCCGTGATACACTCACACACTCTGTATATTACTATTAGTTATATTGCTGTGGAGCTCCGTGATACTCTCACACACTCTGTATATTACTATTAGTTATATTGCTGTGGAGCTCCGTGATACACTCACACACTCTGTATATTACTATTAGTTATATTGCTGTGGAGCTCCGTGATACTCTCACACACTCTGTATATTAATATTAGTTATATTGCTGTGGAGCTCCGTGATACTCTCACACACTCTGTATATTACTATTAGTTATATTGCTGTGGAGCTCCGTGATACTCTCACACACTCTGTATATTAATATTAGTTATATTGCTGTGGAGCTCCGTGATACTCTCACACACTCTGTATATTAATATTAGTTATATTGCTGTGGAGCTCCGTGATACTCTCACACACTCTGTATATTACTATTAGTTATATTGCTGTGGAGCTCCGTGATACACTCACACACTCTGTATATTACTATTAGTTATATTGCTGTGGAGCTCCGTGATACTCTCACACACTCTGTATATTACTATTAGTTATATTGCTGTGGGGCTCCGTGATACACTCACACACTCTGTATATTAATATTAGTTATATTGCTGTGGGGCTCCGTGATACACTCACACACGCTGTATATTAATATTAGTTATATTGCTGTGGAGCTCCGTAATACTCTCACACACTCTGTATATTAATATTAGTTATATTGCTGTGGAGCTCCGTGATACACTCACACACGCTGTATATTAATATTAGTTATATTGCTGTGGGGCTCCGTGATACACTCACACACGCTGTATATTACTATTAGTTATATTGCTGTGGAGCTCCGTGATACACTCGCACACTCTGTATATTAATATTAGTTATATTGCTGTGGAGCTCCGTAATACACTCACACACGCTGTATATTAATATTAGTTATATTGCTGTGGGGCTCCGTAATACACTCACACGCTGTATATTAATATTAGTTATATTGCTGTGGAGCTCCGTGATACACTCGCACACTCTGTATATTACTATTAGTTATATTGCTGTGGAGCTCCGTGATACACTCACACACTCTGTATATCACTATTAGTTATATTGCTGTGGAGCTCCGTAATACACTCACACACGCTGTATATTAATATTAGTTATATTGCTGTGGGGCTCCGTGATACACTCACACACTCTGTATATCACTATTAGTTATATTGCTGTGGAGCTCCGTAATACACTCACACACGCTGTATATTAATATTAGTTATATTGCTGTGGAGCTCCGTGATACACTCACACACTCTGTATATTACTATTAGTTATATTGCTGTGGAGCTCCGTGATACTCTCACACACTCTGTATATTAATATTAGTTATATTGCTGTGGAGCTTCGTGATACTCTCACACACTCTGTATATTAATATTGGTTATATTGCTGTGGAGCTCCGTAATACACTCACACACTCTGTATATTACTATTAGTTATATTGCTGTGGAGCTCCGTGATACACCCACACACTCTGTATATCACTATTAGTTATATTGCTGTGGAGCTCCGTGATACTCTCACACACTCTGTATATTAATATTAGTTATATTGCTGTGGAGCTCCGTGATACTCTCACACACTCTGTATATTAATATTAGTTATATTGTTGTGGGGCTCCGTGATACACTCACACACGCTGTATATTAATATTAGTTATATTGCTGTGGAGCTCCGTGATACTCTCACACACTCTGTATATTAATATTAGTTATATTGCTGTGGGGCTCCGTGATACACTCACACACGCTGTATATTAATATTAGTTATATTGCTGTGGAGCTCCGTGATACTCTCACACACTCTGTATATTAATATTAGTTATATTGCTGTGGAGCTCCGTGATACACTCACACACTCTGTATATTACTATTAGTTATATTGCTGTGGAGCTCCGTGATACTCTCACACACTCTGTATATTAATATTAGTTATATTGCTGTGGAGCTTCGTGATACTCTCACACACTCTGTATATTAATATTAGTTATATTGCTGTGGAGCTCCGTAATACACTCACACACTCTGTATATTACTATTAGTTATATTGCTGTGGAGCTCCGTGATACTCTCACACACTCTGTATATTAATATTAGTTATATTGCTGTGGAGCTCCGTGATACTCTCACACACTCTGTATATTAATATTAGTTATATTGCTGTGGAGCTCCGTGATACACTCACACACTCTGTATATTAATATTAGTTATATTGCTGTGGAGCTCCGTGATACACTCACACACGCTGTATATTAATATTAGTTATATTGCTGTGGAGCTCCGTGATACACTCACACACGCTGTATATTAATATTAGTTATATTGCTGTGGAGCTCCGTGATACACCCACACACTCTGTATATTAATATTAGTTATATTGCTGTGGGGCTCCGTGATACTCTCACACACTCTGTATATCACTATTAGTTATATTGCTGTGGAGCTCCGTAATACACTCACACGCTGTATATTAATATTAGTTATATTGCTGTTGAGCTCCGTGATACTCTCACACACTCTGTATATTACTATTAGTTATATTGCTGTGGAGCTCCGTGATACACTCGCACACTCTGTATATTAATATTAGTTATATTGCTGTGGAGCTCCGTAATACACTCACACACGCTGTATATTAATATTAGTTATATTGCTGTGGGGCTCCGTAATACACTCACACGCTGTATATTAATATTAGTTATATTGCTGTGGAGCTCCGTGATACACTCACACACTCTGTATATCACTATTAGTTATATTGCTGTGGAGCTCCGTAATACACTCACACACGCTGTATATTAATATTAGTTATATTGCTGTGGAGCTCCGTGATACACCCACACACGCTGTACAAATAATGTAGTAAAAGTGTGTGGATTCTCCTAATCATTCGGTGAACAAGTACATTTCTTAATTAAATTATTTTAGATAATTTTTCGTTCAGATTTTATCAATTTCTACCGTGAACCCTGGTGTGACCATATGATTCCTGGAAATGCCACTCAGTGGTAAAGGATCCCGAACAGCCCCATTCCATCACCACTTCCTTCTCCATGCCTTCGCTGTGTTTATTTTTGGAAAGTCGGTTATGATAAGATGTAACTGTAGATGTGGAGATCTTTTTATATGTAGCATTGAAGCTATGAAATTATGGTTAAAGTCTTAAAGAAAAACAAATAGTTATAATATCATTGTATTTTTTTTACTTAGGTAATTTTCAACCCCTTAATAATGATGTGGAGTGGAGTGAGAATTATTCTATTGTGATGGAACATCTGGAGAAGGCGGACATGGACCCAAATTACTCCGATTTAATTGTTCCAATTTTCATTTTCAAGTAAGAAAGAAAGTTCTATTCCCAAAAGTGCAGTAAATTTTAAATAAAAGTGAAGATTAAAGGGAGGCATGTGTCCAGGGGAAGGGAGGCCAATGTCTGGGGGAAGGGAGGCATATGTCTGGGGGAAGGGAGGCCGATGTCTGGGGGAAGAGAGGCCGATGTCTGGGGGAAGGGAGGCATATGTCTGGGGGAAGGGAGGCCGATGTCTGGGGGAAGAGAGGCCGATGTCTGGGGGAAGGGAGGCCGATGTCTGGGGAAAGAGAGGCCGATGTCTGGGGTAAGGGAGGCCGATGTCTGGGGGAAGAAAGGCTGATGTCTGGGGGAAGAAAGGCTGATGTCTGGGGGAAGGGAGGCCAATGTCTGGGGGATGTAGGCTTGTATCCAGGGGAAGGAAGGCCTGTGTCCGGGGAACGGAGGCTAATGCCTGGGGAAAGGAGGCCGATGTCTGGGGGATCTAGGCTCGTAGCCAGGGAAAAGTAGGCCTGTGTCTGGTTGAAGGGAGGCGGATGTCTGGGGGAAGGGAGGTCAATGTCTGGAGGAAGGGAGGCCAATGTCTGGGGTAAGGGAGGCCTGTGTCCGGGGGAAGGGAGGCCGATGTCTGGGCTTGGCTAACTTGGCTATAGCCGCTTGGCTATAACTAGATTGGTAAATGTCCCTCAATTATGAATGGGAGTCATATTGAACGACAGAATAACAACAGCATTTTATTTGTGCATCCGACATCATTGTGGAATTAAATAGGAGTTCTATGACTGTCATTCTATTAATTAAAGGGACACTATAGTCACCTGAACAACTTCAGCTTAATGAGGTTGTTTAGGTGAGTGCTACAGCTACCCGGAGCCTTTTTCTTGTAAGCACTGTATTTTCTGAGAAAATGCAGTGTTTACATTGGAAGCTTGGAACACCTCTTGTTGCAGTCAATCAGACGGCCACCAGAGGGACTTCCGAGTTCAGAGGCCCTAAAAAGGCCTCTCGTCCGATGCATTCTGGGTGAATGCATCAGACGGGCTATCAGCACACAAAGCACTGTGAACGCGCTTTGTGTGCTGACAGCCTGTCAGCACTGCTGTGGGCGTGGCTTCAGCTGACAGCTGAAGCCCGAACCCACAGGGATGCTGTCTGGCCACAATAGTGGTTGAAGGGAGGGGGGGGACGGACCTACTCTCCTCCCCCCCCCCCCCCCCGGCCCCCACCCCTGAGCGGTGAGTGGGGGCCCTAAAAATAAGGGTGGCACATACTGCCCCCCCGGCCCCCACCCCTGTGCGGCGGGTGGGGGCACTAAAATTATCAATAAGGGGGGACCTATTGTCCCCCCCCGGCCCCCACCCCTGTGCGGTGGGTGGGGGCCTTAAAATAAAAAATAAGGGGGGGACATACTGCCCCCCCCCGGCCCCCACCCCCACCCCTGTGCGGCGGGTGGGGGCCCTAAAATTCACAATAAGGGGGGGGCCTACTGCCCCCCCCCCGGCCCCCACCCCTGAGCGGTGGGTGGGGGCCCTAAAATTCACAATAAGGGGGGGGACCTACTGCCCCCCCCCCCGGCCCCCACCCCTGAGCGGTGGGTGGGGGCCCTAAAATTCACAATAGGGGGGGGACCTACTGTCCCCCCCCGGCCCCCACCCCTGTGCGGCGGGTGGGGGCCCTAAAATTCACAATAAGGGGGGGGGACCTACTGCCCCCCCCCGGCCCCCACCCCTGAGCGGTGGGTGGGGGCCCTAAAATTATCAATAGGGGGGGACCTATTGTCCCCCCCCGGCCCCCACCCCTGAGCGGTGGGTGGGGGCCCTAAATACAAAGGGGGTGGGGACCCTAGTTAACCCTCTCCCCCCCCCCCCCCCCAAAAAAAAAAAAACTTATCTCCCTACCTACCCCCTCACCCTAAAAATAATGAGGGGGGACCCTTTAACTAAAAACCTGTAAAGAAAAAAAAAAATAAGATAAAAACAACTTACCATTCGATGTTTTCTTTCTTCTAAAATCTTCTTTCTTCAGCCCCAAAAAAGGCCAAATAAAAATCCATAATAACCGACGCAATAAAAAAAAAAAAAAAAAAAAACCCGAGCGCAAAAAAAATAATCCATCTTCACCCATGGAGGGCTCCGCGCAGACTGAGCTCCGCAGGGCGGGGGAAGGCTTATAAAGCCTTGCCCCGCCCTGCAATTAGGCTAAGAACACTCTGATTGGTGGGTTTAAGCCAATCAGAGTGCTCTTTGTCATTTTACAAGCGTGGGAAAGTTCTTTGGAATTTTCCCACGCTTGTAAAATGACACAGAGCAATGTGATTGGATGGCTTGAAATCCATCCAATCACAGTGCTCTTTGTCATTTTACAAGCGTGGGAAAGTTCTTTGGAATTTTCCCACGCTTGTAAAATGACACAGAGCACTGTGATTGGATGGATTTCAAGCCATCCAATCACATTGCTCTGTGTCATTTTACAAGCGTGGGAAAATTCCAAAGAACTTTCCCACGCTTGTAAAATGACACAGAGCACGGTGATTGGATGGCTTGAAATCCATCCAATCACAGTGCTCTTTGTCATTTTACAAGCGTGGGAAAATTCCAAAGAACTTTCCCACGCTTGTAAAATGACACAGAGCACTGTGATTGGATGGCTTGAAATCCATCCAATCACAGTGCTCTGTGTCATTTTACAAGCGTGGGAAAATTCCAAAGAACTTTCCCACGCTTGTAAAATGACAAAGAGCACTCTGATTGGCTTAAACCCACCAATCAGAGTGTTCTTAGCCTAATTGCAGGGCGGGGCAAGGCTTTATAAGCCTTCCCCCGCCCTGCGGAGCTCAGTCTGCGCGGAGCCCTCCTTGGGTGAAGATGGATTATTTTTTTTTGCGCTCGGTTTTTTTTTTTTTTTTTTTAATTGCGTCGGTTATTATGGATTTTTATTTGGCCTTTTTGGGGGCTGAAGAAAGAAGATTTTAGAAGAAAGAAAACATCGAATGGTAAGTTGATTTTATCTCATTTTTTTACAGGTTTTTAGTTAATGGTCCCCCCTCATTATTTTTAGGGTGAGGGGGGTAGGTAGGGAGATATTTTTTTTTGGGGGGGGGAGGGTTAACTAGGGTCCCCCCCCCCCCTTTGTATTTAGGGCCCCCACCCACCGCTCAGGGGTGGGGGCCGGGGGGGGGACAATAGGTTCCCCCCCCCTTATTGATAATTTTAGGGCCCCCACCCGCCGCTCAGGGGTGGGGGCCGGGGGGGGGGCAGTAGGTCCCCCCCCTCATTGATAATTGTAGGGCCCCCACCCGCCGCTCAGGGGTGGGGGCCGGGGGGGGACAGTAGGTCCCCCCCTCATTGATAATTTTAGGGCCCCCACCCGCCGCACAGGGGTGGGGGCCGGGGGGGGACAGTAGGTCCCCCCCTCATTGATAATTCTAGGGCCCCCACCCGCCGCACAGGGGTGGGGGCCGGGGGGGGGACAGTAGGTCCCCCCCCTCATTGATAATTTTAGGGCCCCCACCCGCCGCACAGGGGTGGGGGCCGGGGGGGGACAGTAGGTCCCCCCCTCATTGATAATTTTAGGGCCCCCACCCGCCGCACAGGGGTGGGGGCCGGGGGGGGGACAGTAGGTCCCCCCCCCTCATTGATAATTTTAGGGCCCCCACCCGCCGCACAGGGCGGGTGGGGGCCCTAAATTATTATTGATAATTTTAGAAAGCGAGCTGAGCTGTCAGTCAGACAGCTCAGCTCGCGAACGCGCATTCCGCGCACATGCGCGGTAAAGCGCTCAGGTTCTTCATAGGGCGGCATTCAATGCCGCTCTATGAAGAACGCGATTGGTCCAGCGCGAAGCCGTCCCATTGGGCCCCGCGATTTCGTCATTTTGACGAAAAAGGGGGCGCGGCCTAGCGGGGAGCTCGGCGCTGGAACGGAGGTAAGTTTTTAATATAAAAACACCGATTTTTTTTTTTTTAATGAATGAAAGTTCATATAAAAGCAAGAAGGAAGGCTGGGGGACCTGTCTTTCTTGCTTTTATATGGTGACTATAGAGTCCCTTTAATGGAAATTTGTCTAACAAAGAGTCAGAGGGATATTATTATACATAGTACTGCTGCATAAAAACACATGGCGGTCCACTCACATTACATTAAACATTACAGTATTTGTCATGGTACTGATTGTTGGGTGCCAATATGTATAATGTCCATGGTACTGATTGTTGGGGTGCCAATATGTATAATGTCCATGGTACTGATTGTTGGGGTGCCAATATGTATAATGTCCATGGTACTGATTGTTGGGGTGCCAATATGTATATTGTCCATGGTACTGATTGTTGGGGTGCCAATATGTATAATGTCCATGGTACTGATTGTTGGGGTGCCAATATGTATAATGCCCATGGTACTGATTGTTGGGGGGCCAATATGTATAATGTCCATGGTACTGATTGTTGGGGTGCCAATATGTATAATGTCCATGGCACTGATTGTTGGGGTGCCAATATGTATAATGTCCATGGTACTGATTGTTGAGGGGCCAATATGTATAATGTCCATGGTACTGATTGTTGGGGTGCCAATATGTATAATGTCCATGGTACTGATTGTTGGGGTGCCAATATGTATAATGTCCATGGCACTGATTGTTGGGGTGCCAATATGTATAATGTCCATGGTACTGATTGTTGAGGGGCCAATATGTATAATGTCCATGGTACTGATTGTTGGGGTGCCAATATGTATAATGTCCATGGTACTGATTGTTGGGGTGCCAATGATCTGCCTCCTTGACAGTCTCAGCCAATGATTTGTGAAAGCATTGTGATTGGCTCATATAATCATTTTTGATGATTTCAACCAAGCAGGCAGATCAGGGTCAGAGCCAGCAGCTGCAGACTGGAATCAAGGTAATATTATACTATATTTAGGGAGGCGAGGGGGAGGGGGGTGGGGGGGAGGCTAGATGGTGGTTTTAACACTATAGGATCAGGAATATATGTTTGTGTTCCTGACCCTATAGTGTTCATTTACGAATCTAGCTGGTACAGTTTCCATAATCCTAACTACCACAGTCACAGGAAGAAGTGATTTATTTCCAAACTCAATGTCACAGCTGGTGATTAACTTGAAAATTTCAATCTGACATTATGATGGATTGATCGGGTGTTTGATGGGAAGGGGGAACTAAATATAACTTGTGTATAAAAAAAAAAAAAACATGCTTAGAATAGATTTAATAACTAGATGTTCCTTCCTTGTCTAGTGCACGTATGACAATCTGTGAACAGAATGAGGCAGAATTGAGAACGTTCCTTAACACGTGCAAAGAAGTGACAGGTAACCTTCCTCTCTATATTTACATTGTGCTCTTTATAGAGCAGTGCAGAGTATCTCACACACAGAGATAGAATATATCTTAGCCATGTGCAAATCTCCTTTGTATTTCTCTGTATTAGGAATGTTCCCGACCATCGTCCTCACCCATAAAACAAGAGGAAACTACCGTGAGATTGAAGAGAAGTTCCGGGGTTGGGGAGCGAGGGTGGTGGTCGCTGTGGAGAATTACACTGAGGACAATCATCTTCCAACACGAGGTAGACACACGGATATATTAACCATCATACAAAAAGCCTTGGAGGATGTTAACGCTTACATGGAAAACGAGAGAAACAGACTACAAGAACGCATCGAACGCAGGAAATTTCTTCTTCGAACTTTACATGAAAGTGTTGTCCACAAAAACCTTAATATGTTCTCCAGGGAGCAGGAAGAGGAATGGAGACCTGAACAAAGACCTATCATGTATGATATAAAGTTATAAAAATCCTGTAATGTTTATATTAATACACTCCACGAACCATAACAACTTCATTGGAATATTGAGAAGGGGCTCCCTTACTACTTTTTGATAAACTGCACCAACTCCTTTATCTGGAGCAGGAACAGCCAAGTGAAAATAAAAAATGACAAGCACAAAATTTGAGGAGAGAAGGCGATAGACAACTTCTATTATCTGAAGAGATTGTATACTTCGCTCCAAAACATAATTACAAAATGAAAACACGTATTGTGCATTCTCTAAATGCAGGTATTATAATAGTATAATGTTATATGTATTAGAAATAAATGATACTATCACTTTAAGGGATTGTCACTAGAAAAGTAGGTAAATACATTCATGCACCCCAATCAAAGTGCTAAGTGCATTATAACACAATAACATTTTAAAAGATACAATTTGACATGAAAAGTGTTGACATCAAATTAAACATGGACAGATCTACTAATTGCTCCAAATTATATGTCGTATCACGTTTGCACTTAGTGTCATATAAAGCAATCCAGCATCTCATTAAATTGCTGATTATATATACTTGAGCAAATCTATTAATTGTGCAAAGTGCAATAAAGGCATTGTACATCAGAGTGCACTAAACATAAAGTGTATGGCGACTACATGAAAAGTGTTGATATCAAGCTAAAACTCGCAAATCTGCTAATTGAGCAACGTTATTAAGATGTGATTCGAAAGGCACCAGTATATGTTTTATACAATGCATAGATCTTTTTTAACTTGAGGTTATATGGATAAATATTGGATTCATAACCAGTAAATAAAGGTAATGACTTTGGTATTACAACTAAAATATGCCAAATAAAATAAAGACTGATAAGCAATGCTTTCAACATATCTGACAATAAAAAGTGTCCTTTAAAGCACTATATCATCAGGAACACTGAACAAAGGAGAAATAACCAGTCACCAATATAAGAAAAAATATTAAATTCACGTTTGACCCAGAAAAATAATGTTATTGTAAATGACATTAACAGAATGTACACTTAGTAGAACCAGCTTGAGATTTGACCTGTCACTTCTCCGGAATTTACACAATTGAATAGGGATGTGCATGGGCAAAAAATTTGATTTGGTTCAGCACTTCCGGGACATCTGCAATTCGTGACTTTGGCACTTCGGGACTTTGGCACTTCGGTTCGGCACTTGGGAAATTCGTGGCTTCACCATTCGTGACTTCAGGACTGCGCACTTTGGGACTTCAGGTTGAGTTAGGGTTAGGGGTAGGGTTAGGGTTAGGGGTAGGGTTAGGATTAAGGGTAATGGTAATGGTAGGATTAGAGTAGGGTTAGGGATAGGGTTAGGGTAAGGTTAGGAGTAGGGTTAGGGTAGGATTAGGGTTAAGAATAGAGTTAGGGTAGGGATAGGTTAGCGGTAGGGTTGGGTTAGGAGTAGGGTTTGGGTTAGGGTAGGGTTTGGGTAGAGTTAGGAGTAGGGTTAGGGTTACCCTACCCCTAACCCTCCTCCAACCTCTACCCCAACCCCAACCCTTAACTCTAACCCCTAACCCTATCCTACCCCTAACCCTACCCTACCCCTAACCCTACTCCTAACACTAACCCCTAAGGGTAGGTGTAGGGTTAGGGGTAGGATTAGGGTTAGATTCCTGTCATCATTTCCGTAATTTTCTCTCCCTCTCCTGTTTTGTCACAGAAATCCGAAGCACTCCAGCACTTCGGCAATTTATCACTTCGCAAATTCGGACATTTGGAAGCATCCAAATGTCAGAATTTCCGAAAATTGTCTGAATTTACATTCGGACCGAACAAAATTGCACATGTCTACAGTTGAATAAAACATTGAAAATCACATATATTGTGTGCTAAACCTTTATTTTTTGAGTGGTTTTCCTTACAATGTATATTAAAGAATCAGCAAAATGGATATTAATCAATTGTGACAGTAAATAGGGAGAGTAAATGTCATTATTATTTTAATTGTATTTATTAAAGTGACCTAAAAGTTTAAAGTTATAGTAAATTCTTGAGTCATTTGCAAAAATGTATATTTCAGAAAATCAACACATTTTTCACTCTTAAGGGACAAAAAAATGTGTAAATCCATAGTGTCGACAAAAAATGGTGAAAACCAAAAAAACATTACAGGACACAAATAAAGCAACAGATGTAAAAATAATTCACAGATTTTATACATTTTAACAATTAATTGGAAACTAGACAGAAATGTGTTGATATAACTTTGGTAAAACTCATCAAATTACTGATTTCTTCTCCACTCTGTCTGCTCTCTCTATACTGACTGCCAGGTGTAAAGGGCGGAGCTTATAACAATGATTGACAGGGAGCTAAGATGGAGGTGGCTCTCTCTATACTGACTGCCAGGTGTAAAGGGCTGAGCTTATAACAATGATTGACAGGGAGCTAAGATGGAGGTGGCTCCCTCTATACTGACTGCCAGGTGTAAAGGTCGGAGCTTATAACAATGATTGACAGGGAGCTAAGATGCAGGTGGCTCTCTCTATACTGACTGCCAGGTGTAAAGGGCGGAGCTTATAACAATGATTGACAGGGAGCTAAGATGGAGGTGGCTCTCTCTATACTGACTGCCAGGTGTAAAGGGCGGAGCTTATAACAATGATTGACAGGGAGCTAAGATGGAGGTGGCTCTCTCTATACTGACTGCCAGGTGTAAAGGGCGGGGCTTATAACAATGATTGACAGGGAGCTAAGATGGAGGTGGCTCTCTCTATACTGACTGCCAGGTGTAAAGGGCGGGGCTTATAACAATGATTGACAGGGAGCTAAGATGGAGGCGGCTCTCTCTATACTGACTGCCAGGTGTAATGGGCGGAGCTTATAACAATGATTGACAGGGAGCTAAGATGGAGGTGGCTCTCTCTATACTGACTGCCAGGTGTAAAGGGCGGGGCTTATAACAATGATTGACAGGGAGCTAAGATGGAGGTGGCTCTCTCTATACTGACTGCCAGGTGTAAAGGGCGGGGCTTATAACAATGATTGTCAGGGAGCTAAGATGGAGGTGGCTCTCTCTATACTGACTGCCAGGTGTAAAGGGCGGGGCTTATAACAATGATTGACAGGGAGCTAAGATGGAGGTGGCTCTTTCTATACTGACTGCCAGGTGTAAAGGGCGGAGCTTATAACAATGATTGACAGGGAGCTAAGATGGAGGTGGCTCTCTCTATACTGACTGCCAGGTGTAAAGTGCGAAGCTTATAACAATGACTGACAGGGAGCTAAGATGGAGGTGGATCTCTCTATACTGACTGCCAAGTGTAAAGGGCGGAGCTTATAGCAATGACTGACAGGGAGCTAAGATGGAGGTGGCTCTCTCTATACTGACTACCAGGTATAAAGGGCGAAGCTTATAACAATGACTGACAGGGAGCTAAGATGGAGGTGGCTCTCTCTATACTGACTGCCAGGTGTAATGGGCGGAGCTTATAACAATGACTGACTGGGAGCTAAGATGGAGGTGGCTCTCTCTATACTGACTGCCAGGTGTAAGGGGCGGAGCTTATAACAATGATTGACAGGGAGCTAAGATGGAGGCGGCTCTCTCTATACTGACTGCCGAGTGTAGAGGGCGGAGCTTATAACAATGATTGACAGGGAGCTAAGATGGAGGTGGCTCTCTCTATACTGACTGCCGAGTGTAAAGGGCGGAGCTTATAACAATGATTGACAGGGAGCTAAGATGGAGGTGTCTCTCTCTATACTGACTGCCAGGTGTAAAGGGCGGAGCTTATAGCAATGACTGACAGGGAGCTAAGATGGAGGTGGCTCTCTATATACTGACTGCCAGGTGTAAAGGGCGGAGCTTATAGCAATGACTGACAGGGAGCTAAGATGGAGATGGCTCTCTCTATACTGACTGCCAGGTGTAAAGGGCGAAGCTTATAACAATGACTGACCGGGAGCTAAGATGGCGGTGGCTCTCTCTATACTGACTGCCAGGTGTAAAGGGCGGAGCTTATAGCAATGACTGACAGGGAGCTAAGATGGAGGTGGCTCTCTCTATACTGACTGCCAGGTGTAAAGGGCGAAGCTTATAACGATGACTGACAGGGAGCTAAGATGGAGGTGGCTCTCTCTATACTGACTGCCAGGTGTAAGGGGCGGAGCTTATAACAATGATTGACAGGGAGCTAAGATGGAGGTGGCTCTCTCTATACTGACTGCCAGGTGTAAAGGGCGGAGCTTATAACAATGACTGACTGGGAGCTAAGATGGAGGTGGCTCTCTCTATACTGACTGCCGAGTGTAAAGGGCGAAGCTTATAACAATGATTGACAGGGAGCTAAGATGGAGGCGTCTCTCTCTATACTGACTGCCAGGTGTAAAGGGCGGAGCTTATAACAATGATTGACAGGGAGCTAAGATGGAGGTGGCTCTCTCTATACTGACTGCCAGGTGTAAAGGGCGGAGCTTATAACAATGACTGACAGGGAGCTAAGATGGAGGTGGCTCTCTCTATACTGACTGCCAGGTGTAAAGGGCGGAGCTTATAACAATGATTGACAAGGAACTAAGATGGTGGTGGCTCTCTCTATGCTGACTGCCAGGTGTAAAGGGTGAAGCTTATAACAATGATTGACAGGGAGCTAAGATGGAGGTGGCTCTCTCTATACTGACTGCCAGGTGTAAAGGGCGGAGCTTATAACAATGATTGACAGGAAGCTAAGATGGAGGTGGCTCTCTCTATACTGACTGCCAGGTGTAAAGGGCGAAGCTTATAACAATGACTGACAGGGAGCTAAGATGGAGGTGGCTCTCTCTATACTGACTGCCAGGTGTAAAGGGTGGAGCTTATAACAATGATTGACAGGGAGCTAAGATGGAGGTGGCTCTCTCTATGCTGACTGCCAGGTGTAAAGGGCGGAGCTTATAACAATGATTGACAGGGAGCTAAGATGGAGGTGGCTCTCTCTATACTGACTGCCAGGTGTAAAGGGCGGAGCTTATAACAATGATTGACAGGGAGCTAAGATGGAGGTGGCTCTCTCTATACTGACTGCCAGGTGTAAAGGGCGAAGCTTATAACAATGATTGACAGGGAGCTAAGATGGAGGCGGCTCTCTCTATACTGACTGCCAGGTGTAAAGGGCGGAGCTTATAACAATGACTGACAGGGAGTTAAGATGGAGGTGGCTCTCTCTATACTGACTGCCAGGTGTAAAGGGTGAAGCTTATAACAATGACTGACAGGGAGCTAAGATGGCGGTGGCTCTCTCTATACTGACTGCCAGATGTAAAGGGTGGAGCTTATAACAATGACTGACAGGGAACTAAGATGGAGGTGGCTCTCTCTATGCTGACTGCCAGGTGTAAAGGGCGGAGCTTATAACAATCATTGACAGGGAGCTAAGATGGAGGTGGCTCTCTCTATACTGACTGCCAGGTGTAAAGGGCGGAGCTTATAACAATGATTGACAGGGAGCTAAGATGGAGGTGGCTCTCTCTATACTGACTGCCAGGTGTAAAGGGCCAAGCTTATAACAATGATTGACAGGGAGCTAAGATGGAGGCGGCTCTCTCTATACTGACTGCCAGGTGTAAAGGGCGGAGCTTATAACAATGACTGACAGGGAGTTAAGATGGAGGTGGCTCTCTCTATACTGACTGCCAGGTGTAAAGGGTGAAGCTTATAACAATGACTGACAGGGAGCTAAGATGGCGGTGGCTCTCTCTATACTGACTGCCAGATGTAAAGGGTGGAGCTTATAACAATGACTGACAGGGAACTAAGATGGAGGTGGCTCTCTCTATGCTGACTGCCAGGTGTAAAGGGCGGAGCTTATAACAATGATTGACAGGGAGCTAAGATGGAGGTGGCTCTCTCTATACTGACTGCCAGGTGTAAAGGGCGGAGCTTATATCAATGATTGACAGGGAGCTAAGTTGGAGGTGGCTCTCTCTATACTGACTGCCAGGTGTAAAGGGCGGAGCTTATAACAATGATTGACAGGGAGCTAAGATGGAGGTGGCTCTCTCTATACAGACTGCCAGGTGTAAAGAGCGAAGCTTATAACAATGACTGACAGGGAGCTAATATGGCGGTGGCTCTCTCTATACTGACTGCCAGGTGTAAAAGGTGGAGCTTATAACAATGACTGACAGGGAGCTAAGATGGAGGCGGCACTCTCTATACTGACTGCCAGGTGTAAAGGGCGGAGCTTATAACAATGTTTGACAGGGAGCTAAGATATAGGTGGCTCTCTCTATACTGACTGCCAGGTGTAAAGGGCGAGCTTATAACAATGATTGACAGGGAGCTAAGATGGAGGTGGCTCTCTCTATACTGACTGCCAGGTGTAAAGGGCGGAGCTTATAACAATGATTGACAGGGAGCTAAGATGGAGGTGGCTCTCTCTATACTGACTGCCAGGTGTAAAGGGCGAAGCTTATAACAATGACTGACAGGGAGCAAAGATGGAGGTGGCTCTCTCTATACTGACTGCCAGGTGTAAAGGGCGGAGCTTATAACAATGATTGACAGGGAGCTAAGATGGCGGTGGCTCTCTCTATACTGACTGCCAGGTGTAAAGGGCGAAGCTTATAACAATGACTGACAGGGAGCTAAGATGGAGGTGGCTCTCTCTATACTGACTGCCAGGTGTAAAGGGCGGAGCTTATAACAATGATTGACAGGGAGCTAAGATGGAGGTGGCTCTCTCTATACTGACTGCCAGGTGTAAAGGGCGGGGCTTATAACAATGATTGACAGGGAGCTAAGATGGAGGTGGCTCTCTCTATACTGACTGCCAGGTGTAAAGGGCGAAGCTTATAACAATGATTGACAGGGAGCTAAGATGGAGGTGGCTCTCTCTATACTGACTGCCAGGTGTAAAGGGCGAAGCTTATAACAATGATTGACAGGGAGCTAAGATGGAGGTTGCTCTCTCTATACTGGCTGCCAGGTGTAAAGGGCGGAGCTTATAACAATGACTGACAGGGAGCTAAGATGGCGGTGGCTCTCTCTATACTGACTGCCAGGTGTAAAGGGTGGAGCTTATAACAATGATTGACAGGGAGCTAAGATGGAGGTGGCTCTCTCTATACTGACTGCCAGGTGTAAAGGGCGAAGCTTATAACAATGACTGACAGGGAGCTAAGATGGCGGTGGCTCTCTCTATACTGACTGCCAGGTGTAAAGGGTGGAGCTTATAACAATGACTGACAGGGAACTAAGATGGAGGTGGCTCTCTCTATGCTGACTGCCAGGTGTAAAGGGCGGAGCTTATAACAATGATTGACAGGGAGCTAAGATGGAGGTGGCTCTCTCTATACTGACTGCCAGGTGTAAAGGGCGGAGCTTATAACAATGATTGACAGGGAGCTAAGATGGAGGTGGCTCTCTATATACTGACTGCCAGGTGGAAAGGGCGGAGGTTATAACAATGATTGACAGGGAGCTAAGGTGGAGATGGCTCTCTCTATACTGACTGCCAGGTGTAAAGGGCGGAGCTTATAACAATGATTGACAGGGAGCTAAGATGGAGGTGGCTCTCTCTATGCTGACTGCCAGGTGTAAGGGGCGGAGCTTATAACAATGATTGACAGGGAGCTAAGATGGAGGTGGCTCTCTCTATACTGACTGCCAGGTGTAAAGGGTGGAGATTATAACAATGATTGACAGGGAGCTAAGATGGAGGTGGCTCTCTCTATACTGACTGCCAGGTGTAAAGGGCGGAGCTTATAACAATGATTGACAGGGAGCTAAGATGGAGGTGGCTCTCTCTATACTGACTGCCAGGTGTAAAGGGCGGAGGTTATAACAATGATTGACAGGGAGCTAAGATGGAGGTGGCTCTCTCTATACTGACTGCCAGGTGTAAAGGGCGGGGCTTCTAACAATGATTGACAGGGAGCTAAGATGGAGGTGGCTCTCTCTATATTGACTTCCAGGTGTAAAGGGCGGAGCTTATAACAATGACTGACAGGGAGCTAATATGGAGGTGGCTCTCTCTATACTGACTGCCAGGTGTAAAGGGCGGAGCTTATAACAATGATTGACAGGGAGCTAAGATGGAGGTGGCTCTCTCTATACTGACTGCCAGGTGTAAAGGGCGGAGCTTATAACAATGATTCACAGGGAGCTAAGATGGAGGTGGCTTTCTCTATACTGACTGCCAGGTGTAAAGGGCGGAGCTTATAACAATGATTGACAGGGAGCTAAGATGGAGGTGGCTCTCTCTATACTGACTGCCAGGTGTAAAGGGCGGAGCTTATAACAATGATTCACAGGGAGCTAAGATGGAGGTGGCTTTCTCTATACTGACTGCCAGGTGTAATGGGTGGAGCTTATAGCAATGATTGACAGGGAGCTAAGATGGAGGTGGCTTTCTCTATACTGACTGCCAGGTGTAATGGGTGGAGCTTATAGCAATGATTGACAGGGAGCTAAGATGGAGGTGGCTTTCTCTATACTGACTGCCAGGTGTAATGGGTGGAGCTTATAACAATGATTGACAGGGAGCTAAGATGAAGGTGGCTCTCTCTATGCTGACTGCCAGGTGTAAAGGGCAGAGCTTATAACAATGACTGACAGGGAGCTAAGGTGGAGATGGCTCTCTCTATATTGACTTCCAGGTGTAAAGGGCGGAGCTTATAACAATGACTGACAGGGAGCTAATATGGAGGTGGCTCTCTCTATACTGACTGCCAGGTGTAAAGGGCGGAGCTTATAACAATGATTGACAGGGAGCTAAGATGGAGGTGGCTCTCTCTATACTGACTGCCAGGTGTAAAGGGCGGAGCTTATAACAATGATTGACAGGGAGCTAAGATGGAGGTGGCTTTCTCTATACTGACTGCCAGGTGTAATGGGTGGAGCTTATAGCAATGATTGACAGGGAGCTAAGATGGAGGTGGCTTTCTCTATACTGACTGCCAGGTGTAATGGGTGGAGCTTATAGCAATGATTGACAGGGAGCTAAGATGGAGGTGGCTTTCTCTATACTGACTGCCAGGTGTAATGGGTGGAGCTTATAACAATGATTGACAGGGAGCTAAGATGAAGGTGGCTCTCTCTATGCTGACTGCCAGGTGTAAAGGGCAGAGCTTATAACAATGACTGACAGGGAGCTAAGATGGAGGCGGCTCTCTCTATACTGACTGCCAGGTGTAATGGATGGAGCTTATAGCAATGATTGACAGGGAGCTAAGATGGAGGTGGCTTTCTCTATACTGACTGCCAGGTGTAATGGGTGGAGCTTATAACAATGATTGACAGGGAGCTAAGATGGAGGCGGCTCTCTCTATACTGACTGCCAGGTGTAAAGGGCGGGGCTTATAACAATGATTGACAGGGAGCTAAGATGGAGGTGGCTCTCTCTATACTGACTGCCAGGTGGAAAGAGCGGGGCTTATAACAATAACTGGCAGGGAGCTAAGATGGAGGTGGCTCTCTCTATACTGACTGCCAGGTGTAAAGGGCGGAGCTTATAACAATGATTGACAGGAAGCTAAGATGGAGGTGGCTCTCTCTCTATACTGACTGCCAGGTGGAAAGGGCGGAGCTTATAACAATGATTGACAGGGAGCTAAGATGGAGGTGGCTCTCTCTCTATACTGACTGCCAGGTGGAAAGAGCGGGGCTTATAACAATGACTGGCAGGGAGCTAAGATGGAGGTGGCTCTCTCTATACTGACTGCCAGGTGTAAAGGGCGAAGCTTATAACAATGATTGACAGGGAGCTAAGATGGAGGTGGCTCTCTCTATACTGACTGCCAGGTGTAAAGGGCGAAGCTTATAACAATGACTGAAAGGGAGCTAAGATGGCGGTGGCTATCTCTATACTGACTGCCAGGTGTAAAGGGTGGAGCTTATAACAATGACTGACAGGGAACTAAGATGGAGGTGGCTCTCTCTATGCTGACTGCCAGGTGTAAAGGGCGGAGCTTATAACAATGATTGACAGGGAGCTAAGATGGAGGTGGCTCTCTCTATACTGACTGCCAGGTGTAAAGGGCGGAGCTTATAACAATGATTGACAGGGAGCTAAGATGGAGGTGGCTCTCTCTATACTGACTGCCAGGTGTAAAGGGCGGAGCTTATAACAATGACTGACAGGGAGCTAAGATGGAGGTGGCTCTCTCTATACTGACTACCAGGTGAAAAGGGCGGAGCTTATAACAATGATTGACAGGGAGCTAAGATGGAGGTGGCTCTCTCTATACTGACTGCCAGGTGTAAAGGGCGGAGCTTATAACAATGATTGACAGGGAGCTAAGATGGAGGTGGCTCTCTCTATACTGACTGCCAGGTGTAAAGGGCGGAGCTTATAACAATGATTGACAGGGAGATAAGATGGAGGTGGCTCTCTCTATACTGACTGCCAGGTGTAAAGGGCGGAGCTTATAACAATGATTGTCAGGGAGCTAAGATGGAGGTGGCTCTCTCTATACTGACTGCCAGGTGTAAAGGGCGGAGCTTATAACAATGATTGACAGGGAGATAAGATGGAGGTGGCTCTCTCTATGCTGACTGCCAGGTGTAAAGGGCGGAGCTTATAACAATGATTGACAGGGAGCTAAGATGGAGGTGGCTCTCTCTATACTGACTGCCAGGTGTAAAGGGCGGAGCTTATAACAATGATTGACAGGGTGCTAAGATGGAGGCGGCTCTCTCTATACTGACTGCCAGGTGTAAAGGGCGGAGCTTATAACAATGATTGACAGGGAGCTAAGATGGAGGTGGCTCTCTCTATACTTACTGCCAGGTGTAAAGGGCGGAGCTTATAACAATGATTGACAGGGAGCTAAGATGGAGGTGGCTTTCTCTATACTGACTGCCAGGTGTAATGGGTGGAGCTTATAGCAATGATTGACAGGGAGCTAAGATGGAGGTGGCTTTCTCTATACTGACTGCCAGGTGTAATGGGTGGAGCTTATAACAATGATTGACAGGGAGCTAAGATGAAGGTGGCTCTCTCTATACTGACTGCCAGGTGTAAAGGGCGGAGCTTATAACAATGATTAACAGGGAGCTAAGATGGAGGTGGCTCTCTCTATGCTGACTGCCAGGTGTAAAGGGCAGAGCTTATAACAATGACTGACAGGGAGCTAAGATTATGGTAGCTCTCTCTATACTGACTGCCAGGTGTAAAGGGCGGGGCTTATAACAATGATTGACAGGGAGCTAAGATAGAGGTGGCTCTCTCTATACTGACTGCCAGGTGGAAAGAGCGGGGCTTATAACAATGACTGGCAGGGAGCTAAGATTATGGTAGCTCTCTCTATACTGACTGCCAGGTGTAAAGGGCGGGGCTTATAACAATGATTGACAGGGAGCTAAGATGGAGGTGGCTCTCTCTATACTGACTGCCAGGTGTAAAGGGCGGAGCTTATAACAATGATTGACTGGGAGCTAAGATGGAGGTGGCTCTCTCTATACTGACTGCCAGGTGTAAAGGGCGGAGCTTATAACAATGATTGACAGGGAGCTAAGATGGAGGTGGCTCTCTCTCTATACTGACTGCCAGGTGGAAAGGGCGGAGCTTATAACAATGATTGACAGGGAGCTAAGATGGAGGTGGCTCTCTCTCTATACTGACTGCCAGGTGTAAAGGGCGGGGCTTATAACAATGACTGACAGGGAGCTAAGATGGAGGTGGCTCTCTCTATACTGACTGCCAGGTGTATTGGGCGGAGCTTATAACAATGATTGACAGGGAGCTAAGATGGAGGTGGCTCTCTCTCTATACTGACTGCCAGGTGTAAAGGGCGGGGCTTATAACAATGATTGACAGGGAGCTAAGATGGAGGTGGCTCTTTCGATACTGACTGCCAGGTGTAAAGGGTGGAGCTTATAACAATGATTGACAGGGAGCTAAGATGGAGGTGGCTCTCTCTATACTGACTGCCAGGTGTAAAGGGCGTATCTTATAACAATGATTGACAGGGAGCTAAGATGGAGGTGGCTCTCTCTATACTGACTGCCAGGTGTAAAGGGCGGAGCTTATAACAATGACTGACAGGGAGCTAAGATGGAGGTGGCTCTCTCTATACTGACTGCCAGGTGTAAAGGGCGGAGCTTATAACAATGACTAACAGGGAGCTAAGATGGAGGGGGCTCTCTCTATACTGACTGCCAGGTGTAAAGGGCGGAGCTTATAACAATGATTGACAGGGAGCTAAGATGGAGGGGGCTCTCTCTATACTGACTGCCAGGTGTAAAGGGCGGGGCTTATAACAATGATTGACAGGGAGCTAAGATGGAGGCGGCTCTCTCTATGCTGACTGCCAGGTGTAAAGGGCGGAGCTTTTAACAATGATTGACAGGGAGCTAAGATGGAGGCGGCTCTCTCTATACTGACTGCCAGGTGTAAAGGGTGGAGATTAGAACAATGACTGACAGGGAGCTAAGATGGAGGTGGCTCTCTCTATACTGACTGCCAGGTGTAAAGGGCGGAGCTTATAACAATGATTGACAGGGAGCTAAGATGGAGGTGGCTCTCTCTATACTGACTGCCAGGTGTAAAGGGCGGAGCTTATAACAATGATTGACAGGGAGCTAAGATGGAGGTGGCTCTCTCTATACTGACTGCCAGGTGGAAAGAGCGGGGCTTATAACAATGACTGGCAGGGAGCTAAGATGGAGGTGGCTCTCTCTATACTGACTGCCAGGTGTAAAGGGCGGAGCTTATAACAATGATTGACAGGGAGCTAAGATGGAGGTGGCTCTCTCTCTATACTGACTGCCAGGTGGAAAGGGCGGAGCTTATAACAATGATTGACAGGGAGCTAAGATGGAGGTGGCTCTCTCTCTATACTGACTGCCAGGTGTAAAGGGCGGGGCTTATAACAATGACTGACAGGGAGCTAAGATGGAGGTGGCTTTCTCTATACTGACTGCCAGGTGTAATGGGTGGAGCTTATAGCAATGATTGACAGGGAGCTAAGATGGAGGTGGCTTTCTCTATACTGACTGCCAGGTGTAATGGGTGGAGCTTATAACAATGATTGACAGGGAGCTAAGATGAAGGTGGCTCTCTCTATGCTGACTGCCAGGTGTAAATGGCAGAGCTTATAACAATGACTGACAGGGAGCTAAGGTGGAGATGGCTCTCTCTATATTGACTTCCAGGTGTAAAGGGCGGAGCTTATAACAATGACTGACAGGGAGCTAATATGGAGGTGGCTCTCTCTATACTGACTGCCAGGTGTAAAGGGCGGAGCTTATAACAATGATTGACAGGGAGCTAAGATGGAGGTGGCTCTCTCTATACTGACTGCCAGGTGTAAAGGGCGGAGCTTATAACAATGATTCACAGGGAGCTAAGATGGAGGTGGCTTTCTCTATACTGACTGCCAGGTGTAATGGGTGGAGCTTATAGCAATGATTGACAGGGAGCTAAGATGGAGGTGGCTTTCTCTATACTGACTGCCAGGTGTAATGGGTGGAGCTTATAGCAATGATTGACAGGGAGCTAAGATGGAGGTGGCTTTCTCTATACTGACTGCCAGGTGTAATGGGTGGAGCTTATAACAATGATTGACAGGGAGCTAAGATGAAGGTGGCTCTCTCTATGCTGACTGCCAGGTGTAAAGGGCAGAGCTTATAACAATGACTGACAGGGAGCTAAGATGGAGGCGGCTCTCTCTATACTGACTGCCAGGTGTAATGGGTGGAGCTTATAGCAATGATTGACAGGGAGCTAAGATGGAGGTGGCTTTCTCTATACTGACTGCCAGGTGTAATGGGTGGAGCTTATAACAATGATTGACAGGGAGCTAAGATGGAGGCGGCTCTCTCTATACTGACTGCCAGGTGTAAAGGGCGGGGCTTATAACAATGATTGACAGGGAGCTAAGATGGAGGTGGCTCTCTCTATACTGACTGCCAGGTGGAAAGAGCGGGGCTTATAACAATGACTGGCAGGGAGCTAAGATGGAGGTGGCTCTCTCTATACTGACTGCCAGGTGTAAAGGGCGGAGCTTATAACAATGATTGACAGGAAGCTAAGATGGAGGTGGCTCTCTCTCTATACTGACTGCCAGGTGGAAAGGGCGGAGCTTATAACAATGATTGACAGGGAGCTAAGATGGAGGTGGCTCTCTCTCTATACTGACTGCCAGGTGGAAAGAGCGGGGCTTATAACAATGACTGGCAGGGAGCTAAGATGGAGGTGGCTCTCTCTATACTGACTGCCAGGTGTAAAGGGCGAAGCTTATAACAATGATTGACAGGGAGCTAAGATGGAGGTGGCTCTCTCTATACTGACTGCCAGGTGTAAAGGGCGAAGCTTATAACAATGACTGAAAGGGAGCTAAGATGGCGGTGGCTATCTCTATACTGACTGCCAGGTGTAAAGGGTGGAGCTTATCAGAGGCGGCTCTAGACTTTATGAGGCCTTAGGCGAAACGCAAACATGAGGCCCCACTAACAAAAAAAAGTGTCACATATACACATTGATGCACTGTCTACCTGTGTATGTGCCTGAGAGTGTGTCTGACAAAGAGTATCCTTGTGTGTGTGAATGTATGTCTCTGAACATGTTTGCGTTTTTGTCTGAGACCCTATGTGTATGGGGTAGCTGCTTGAAGTGTGTTGTGTGTATGGGGGGGGGGGGAGAGGCGGGTGATGGTGAGAGGGGGGTGATGGTGTGGGGGTTGATGGTGAGAGGGGGGTTGATGGTGAGAGGGAGAGGGAGGGGGTGATGGTGAGAGGGAGGGGGGGTGATGGTGAGAGGGAGGGGGGGTGATGGTGAGAGGGAGGGGGGGTGATGGTGAGAGGGGGTGATGGTGAGAGGGAGGGGGGTGATGGTGAGAGGGAGAGGGGGGGTGATGGTGAGAGGGAGAGGGGGGGTGATGGTGAGAGGGGGGGTGATAGGGAGAGGGGGGGTGATGGCGAGAGGGAGAGGGGGTGATGGCGAGAGGGAGAGGGGGGGTGATGGCGAGAGGGAGAGGGGGGGTGATGGTGAGAAGGGGGGTGATGGTGAGAAGGGGGGTGATGGTGAGAAGGGGGGTGATGGTGAGAAGGGGGGTGATGGTGAGAGGGGGGTGATGGTGAGAGGGGGGTGATGGTGAGAGGGGGGTGATGGTGAGAGGGGGGTGATGGTGAGAGGGAGGGTGATGGTGAGAGGGAGGGTGATGGTGAGAGGGAGGGGGGGGTGATGGTGAGAGGGAGAGGGGGAGTGATGGTGAGAGGGAGAGGGGGAGTGATGGTGAGAGGGAGAGGGGGGGTGATGGTGAGAGGGAGAGGGGGGGTGATGGTGAGAGGGAGAGGGGGGTGATGGTGAGAGGGAGAGGGGGTTGATGGTGAGAGGGAGCGGGAGGTTGATGGTGAGAGGGAGCGGGGGGTTGATGGTGAGAGGGAGGGTAATGGTAATGTGAGAGTGAGAGGGGGGTAATGTGAGAGTGAGAGGGGGGATAATGTGAGAGTGAGAGGGGGGATAATGTGAGAGTGAGAGGGGGGATAATGTGAGAGTGAGAGGGGGGATAATGTGAGAGTGAGAGGGGGTGAGGCTGAGGGTGGTGGGGGGTGATGCTGAGGGTGGTGGTGGGGGGTGATGCTGAGGGGGGTGATGCTGAGGGTGGTGGGGGTGATGCTGAGGGTGGTGGGGTGGTGATGCTGAGGGTGGTGGGGTGGTGATGCTGAGGGTGGTGGGGTGGTGATGCTGAGGGTGGTGGGGGTGGTGATGCTGAGGGTGGTGAGGGGTGTGATGCTGAGGGTGGTGAGGGGTGTGATGCTGAGGGTGGTGAGGGATGTGATGCTGAGGGTGGTGAGGGGTGTGATGCTGAGGGTGGTGGGGGTGATGCTGAGGGTGGTGGGTGGTGAGGCTGAGGGTGGTGAGGGGTGTGATGCTGAGGGTGGTGAGGGGTGTGATGCTGAGGGTGGTGGGGGTGATGCTGAGGGTGGTGGGTGGTGAGGCTGAGGGTGGTGGGGGTGATGGTGAGGGTGGTGGGGGTGATGGTGGGTGGTGAGGCTGAGGGTGGTGGGGGTGAGGCTGGTGGGGGGAGGTGATGCTGAGGGTGGTGGGGGGTGATGCTGAGGGTGGTGATGCTGAGGGTGGTGGGGGGGTGATGCTGAGGGTGGTGGGGGGTGATGCTGAGGGTGGTGGGGTGATGGTGAGGGGGTGAGGGGTGTGAGGAGGTGAGGGGGGTGATGGTGAGGGGGTGAGGGTGGTGGGGTGATGGTGAGGCTGAGGGTGGTGGGGGGTGAGGCTGAGGATGGTGGGGGTGAGGCTGAGGGGGATGATGCTGAGGGGGGGGTGGGGGCGAGGCTGAGGGGGGCTAGGGGTGAGGCTGAGGGGGGCTGGGGGTGAGACTGAGGGGGGCTGGGGGTGAGACTGAGGGGGGCTGGGGGTGAGACTGAGGGGGGTGATGCTGAGGGTGGTGGTGAGGGTGGTGGGGGCTAGGGGTGGTGGTGGGGGGTGATGGTGAGGGTGGTGGGGGCTAGGGGTGGTGAGGCTGAGGGTGGTGGGGGTGAGGCTGAGGGGGACTGGGGGTGAGGCTGAGGGTGGTGGGGGTAGTGGTGAGGGTGGTGGGGGCTAGGGGTGGTGGGGGTGATGGTGAGGGTGGTGGGGGCTAGGGGTGGTGAGGCTGAGGGTGGTGGGGGTGAGGCTGAGGGTGGTGGGGGGTGAGGCTGAGGGGGGCTGGGGGTGAGACTGAGGGGGGTGATGCTGAGGGTGGTGGGGGGTGATGGTGAGGGTGGTGGGGGCTAGGGGTGGTGAGGCTGAGGGTGGTGGGGGTGATGGTGGTGGGGTGGTGAGGCTGAGGGTGGTGGTGGGGGGATGGTGAGGCTGGGGGTAAGGCTGAGTGTGGTGATGGTGACTGGGGGGGGTGAGGCTGAGTGTGTTGGGGGGTGATGGGGAGGGAGAGCCTACCTTGATTTCCCTGGTGGTCCAGTGGGCTCCCTGGTGGTCCGGTGGCCACTGCTCTCGGTCTGCAGAGCTGCAGACCGAGTAGTCTCGCGAGATTTCAGAGCGTTGCCGTGGTAACCCGCGGCAACGCTCTGATTGGCCAATTCTCGCGAGTCACATGGTCTGCAGCTCTGCACACTGCGGAGCTGCAGACCAGTGTCTGCGATGGTGGCCGGGCAGCCAGGAGGGGCCTCGCACCCGGCGGCATACCGGGCAAGCCGCCGGGCCCCCTCCTGGTGTCAGGTCCTCGGTCACTGACCGAGGACCTGACACACTCTGCCAACAGGCGGTTTAGGCGGCCGCGAGGCCCCCGCCAGCGCGAGGCCTTAGGCGGCCGCCTAAACCGCCTAATTAGAGAGCCGCCTCTGGAGCTTATAACAATGACTGACTGGGAACTAAGATGGAGGTGGCTCTCTCTATGCTGACTGCCAGGTGTAAAGGGCGGAGCTTATAACAATGATTGACAGGGAGCTAAGATGGAGGTGGCTCTCTCTATACTGACTGCCAGGTGTAAAGGGCGGAGCTTATAACAATGATTGACAGGGAGCTAAGATGGAGGTGGCTCTCTCTATACTGACTGCCAGGTGTAAAGGGCGGAGCTTATAACAATGACTGACAGGGAGCTAAGATGGAGGTGGCTCTCTCTATACTGACTACCAGGTGAAAAGGGCGGAGCTTATAACAATGATTGACAGGGAGCTAAGATGGAGGTGGCTCTCTCTATACTGACTGCCAGGTGTAAAGGGCGGAGCTTATAACAATGATTGACAGGGAGCTAAGATGGAGGTGGCTCTCTCTATACTGACTGCCAGGTGTAAAGGGCGGAGCTTATAACAATGATTGACAGGGAGATAAGATGGAGGTGGCTCTCTCTATACTGACTGCCAGGTGTAAAGGGCGGAGCTTATAACAATGATTGTCAGGGAGCTAAGATGGAGGTGGCTCTCTCTATACTGACTGCCAGGTGTAAAGGGCGGAGCTTATAACAATGATTGACAGGGAGATAAGATGGAGGTGGCTCTCTCTATGCTGACTGCCAGGTGTAAAGGGCGGAGCTTATAACAATGATTGACAGGGAGCTAAGATGGAGGTGGCTCTCTCTATACTGACTGCCAGGTGTAAAGGGCGGAGCTTATAACAATGATTGACAGGGTGCTAAGATGGAGGCGGCTCTCTCTATACTGACTGCCAGGTGTAAAGGGCGGAGCTTATAACAATGATTGACAGGGAGCTAAGATGGAGGTGGCTCTCTCTATACTGACTGCCAGGTGTAAAGGGCGGAGCTTATAACAATGATTGACAGGGAGCTAAGATGGAGGTGGCTTTCTCTATACTGACTGCCAGGTGTAATGGGTGGAGCTTATAGCAATGATTGACAGGGAGCTAAGATGGAGGTGGCTCTCTCTATACTGACTGCCAGGTGTAAAGGGCGGAGCTTATAACAATGATTGACAGGGAGCTAAGATGGAGGTGGCTCTCTCTATACTGACTGCCAGGTGTAAAGGGCGGAGCTTATAACAATGACTGACAGGGAGCTAAGATGGAGGTGGCTCTCTCTATACTGACTACCAGGTGAAAAGGGCGGAGCTTATAACAATGATTGACAGGGAGCTAAGATGGAGGTGGCTCTCTCTATACTGACTGCCAGGTGTAAAGGGCGGAGCTTATAACAATGATTGACAGGGAGCTAAGATGGAGGTGGCTCTCTCTATACTGACTGCCAGGTGTAAAGGGCGGAGCTTATAACAATGATTGACAGGGAGATAAGATGGAGGTGGCTCTCTCTATACTGACTGCCAGGTGTAAAGGGCGGAGCTTATAACAATGATTGTCAGGGAGCTAAGATGGAGGTGGCTATCTCTATACTGACTGCCAGGTGTAAAGGGCGGAGCTTATAACAATGATTGACAGGGAGATAAGATGGAGGTGGCTCTCTCTATGCTGACTGCCAGGTGTAAAGGGCGGAGCTTATAACAATGATTGACAGGGAGCTAAGATGGAGGTGGCTCTCTCTATACTGACTGCCAGGTGTAAAGGGCGGAGCTTATAACAATGATTGACAGGGTGCTAAGATGGAGGCGGCTCTCTCTATACTGACTGCCAGGTGTAAAGGGCGGAGCTTATAACAATGATTGACAGGGAGCTAAGATGGAGGTGGCTCTCTCTATACTGACTGCCAGGTGTAAAGGGCGGAGCTTATAACAATGATTGACAGGGAGCTAAGATGGAGGTGGCTTTCTCTATACTGACTGCCAGGTGTAATGGGTGGAGCTTATAGCAATGATTGACAGGGAGCTAAGATGGAGGTGGCTTTCTCTATACTGACTGCCAGGTGTAATGGGTGGAGCTTATAACAATGATTGACAGGGAGCTAAGATGAAGGTGGCTCTCTCTATACTGACTGCCAGGTGTAAAGGGCGGAGCTTATAACAATGATTAACAGGGAGCTAAGATGGAGGTGGCTCTCTCTATGCTGACTGCCAGGTGTAAAGGGCAGAGCTTATAACAATGACTGACAGGGAGCTAAGATTATGGTAGCTCTCTCTATACTGACTGCCAGGTGTAAAGGGCGGGGCTTATAACAATGATTGACAGGGAGCTAAGATAGAGGTGGCTCTCTCTATACTGACTGCCAGGTGGAAAGAGCGGGGCTTATAACAATGACTGGCAGGGAGCTAAGATGGAGGTGGCTCTCTCTATACTGACTGCCAGGTGTAAAGGGCGGAGCTTATAACAATGATTGACAGGGAGCTAAGATGGAGGTGGCTCTCTCTCTATACTGACTGCCAGGTGGAAAGGGCGGAGCTTATAACAATGATTGACAGGGAGCTAAGATGGAGGTGGCTCTCTCTCTATACTGACTGCCAGGTGTAAAGGGCGGGGCTTATAACAATGACTGACAGGGAGCTAAGATGGAGGTGGCTCTCTCTATACTGACTGCCAGGTGTATTGGGCGGAGCTTATAACAATGATTGACAGGGAGCTAAGATGGAGGTGGCTCTCTCTCTATACTGACTGCCAGGTGTAAAGGGCGGGGCTTATAACAATGATTGACAGGGAGCTAAGATGGAGGTGGCTCTTTCGATACTGACTGCCAGGTGTAAAGGGTGGAGCTTATAACAATGATTGACAGGGAGCTAAGATGGAGGTGGCTCTCTCTATACTGACTGCCAGGTGTAAAGGGCGTATCTTATAACAATGATTGACAGGGAGCTAAGATGGAGGTGGCTCTCTCTATACTGACTGCCAGGTGTAAAGGGCGGAGCTTATAACAATGACTGACAGGGAGCTAAGATGGAGGTGGCTCTCTCTATACTGACTGCCAGGTGTAAAGGGCGGAGCTTATAACAATGACTAACAGGGAGCTAAGATGGAGGGGGCTCTCTCTATACTGACTGCCAGGTGTAAAGGGCGGAGCTTATAACAATGATTGACAGGGAGCTAAGATGGAGGGGGCTCTCTCTATACTGACTGCCAGGTGTAAAGGGCGGGGCTTATAACAATGATTGACAGGGAGCTAAGATGGAGGCGGCTCTCTCTATGCTGACTGCCAGGTGTAAAGGGCGGAGCTTTTAACAATGATTGACAGGGAGCTAAGATGGAGGCGGCTCTCTCTATACTGACTGCCAGGTGTAAAGGGTGGAGATTAGAACAATGACTGACAGGGAGCTAAGATGGAGGTGGCTCTCTCTATACTGACTGCCAGGTGTAAAGGGCGGAGCTTATAACAATGATTGACAGGGAGCTAAGATGGAGGTGGCTCTCTCTATACTGACTGCCAGGTGTAAAGGGCGGAGCTTATAACAATGATTGACAGGGAGCTAAGATGGAGGTGGCTCTCTCTATACTGACTGCCAGGTGGAAAGAGCGGGGCTTATAACAATGACTGGCAGGGAGCTAAGATGGAGGTGGCTCTCTCTATACTGACTGCCAGGTGTAAAGGGCGGAGCTTATAACAATGATTGACAGGGAGCTAAGATGGAGGTGGCTCTCTCTCTATACTGACTGCCAGGTGGAAAGGGCGGAGCTTATAACAATGATTGACAGGGAGCTAAGATGGAGGTGGCTCTCTCTCTATACTGACTGCCAGGTGTAAAGGGCGGGGCTTATAACAATGACTGACAGGGAGCTAAGATGGAGGTGGCTCTCTCTATACTGACTGCCAGGTGTATTGGGCGGAGCTTATAACAATGATTGACAGGGAGCTAAGATGGAGGTGGCTCTCTCTCTATACTGACTGCCAGGTGTAAAGGGCGTGGCTTATAACAATGATTGACAGGGAGCTAAGATGGAGGTGGCTCTTTCGATACTGACTGCCAGGTGTAAAGGGTGGAGCTTATAACAATGATTGACAGGGAGCTAAGATGGAGGTGGCTCTCTCTATACTGACTGCCAGGTGTAAAGGGCGTATCTTATAACAATGATTGACAGGGAGCTAAGATGGAGGTGGCTCTCTCTATACTGACTGCCAGGTGTAAAGGGCGGAGCTTAAAACAATGACTGACAGGGAGCTAAGATGGAGGTGGCTCTCTCTATTCTGACTGCCAGGTGTAAAGGGCGGAGCTTATAACAATGACTAACAGGGAGCTAAGATGGAGGGGGCTCTCTCTATACTGACTGCCAGGTGTAAAGGGCGGAGCTTATAACAATGACTAACAGGGAGCTAAGATGGAGGCGGCTCTCTCTATACTGACTGCCAGGTGTAAAGGGTGGAGATTAGAACAATGACTGACAGGGAGCTAAGATGGAGGTGGCTCTCTCTATACTGACTGCCAGGTGTAAAGGGCGGAGCTTATAACAATGATTGACAGGGAGCTAAGATGGAGGTGTCTCTCTATACTGACTGCCAGGTGTAAAGGGCGGAGCTTATAACAATGATTGACAGGGAGCTAAGATGGAGGTGGCTCTCTCTATACTGACTGCCAGGTGTAAAGGGCGGAGCTTATAACAATGATTGACAGGGAGCTAAGATGGAGGCCTCTCTCTCTATACTGACTGCCAGGTGTAAAGGGCGGAGCTTATAACAATGACTGACAGGGAGCTAAGATCGCGGTGGCTCTCTCTATACTGACTGCCAGGTGTAAAGGGCGGAGCTTATAACAATGATTGACAGGGAGCTAAGATGGAGGTGGCTCTCTCTATACTGACTGCCAGGTGTAAAGGGCGGAGTTTATAACAATGATTGACAGGGAGCTAAGATGGAGGTGGCTCTCTCTATACTGACTGCCAGGTGTAAAGGGCGGAGCTTATTACAATGACTAACAGGGAGCTAAGATGGAGGCGGCTCTCTCTATACTGACTGCCAGGTGTAAAGGGCGGGGCTTATAACAATGACTGACAGGGAGCTAAGATGGAGGTGGCTCTCTCTATACTGACTGCCAGGTGTAAAGGGCGGGGCTTATAACAATGATTGACAGGGAGCTAAGATGGAGGTGGCTCTCTCTATAATGACTGCCAGGTGTAAAGGGCGGAGCTTATAACAATGATTGACAGGGAGCTAAGATGGAGGCGCCCAATCACTGGATGGAGGTGCGGATTTCTACATTAAATTATTTTTTTTTCACACCTCCAAAGTATATTTGGTAAATGTAAAGACAAGTAAAAATAATGTTACAAAAAATCCAGGGAAGTGATAGTTTCCATTTTCAAGTACAATCTATTCCCGCATGCGTTTTAGCTAGCAGCTTATTCCTTATTAATGGTAAACACGTCACATGTTTTCATTGGGATAGGAGAAAATAAATGGCAGATTATTCACTAAACTCCAAATTCTAACTAATCGAAATGTGAAAACTGGGGCTACAGTAGTCACGGGGAATATAGGGAAAAATAAACCCATCAAACCACTTTCAGGGCAGCTGTGTCTAAACATGAAACATCTATAAGGATTGCATGCACTAAATTAATTAAAATACCAGGAAAAACGGCATTTGCATTGTAAGCAAATTCCCCAAGGGTTATATTTAATAAACATTGTCTAACTAGAAGATTCTGATAAGATAAACCAGGAACAAAATAACAAATATATAATATCTGCTGTGTGGGAATTATTGTAACAGTTAAAGCATAAAAAGCTGGCAGTATGAGTTGGCGGTATCGAGACATTTTAACTAGAAGGAAACGTGTTCATTTTCTTCACTCTATCAAATGATTAATGGTGTTTTATTGTCTTAAATGCATAATTCTTAGTAAATCACAAACTATCCCGTATTCTAGGCTGTTAAAGATGATGCTTCAGCAAAAATACCAACCTGATCTTTAACCTTTGATTCCCATTTATATCCTACATCGTATGCGTTTTATAGATCCAATAAAGTGTTGCTCACATTCTGTCACAATTCGGGAACGATTCGGGATATAAATCCTGTGCTTAATTCTGATTGGATAACTTCCAATCAGAATTAACAATCACACGTGGGAGATATTTATATCTCCCACTGTGATTATAGTACTGTAGCTTTAACGCCGGGTCACGTGACTGACCCTGGCATTTGTATGAATGTGCGGGCTCCCAGCGTGCAGCGTTATACATGCTGCCGCTGGGAGGCGAGGAGGAGGATGCGAGCGGCGTATGGAGCTGTGAGGACACCGCTCGCCGACAAGTAGGGGAAGGGGAGAACCCGGGTGGCGAAGGACTGAGGGTATGTGCTGCAAGCGGATTGCAGCCTCCCCTCACAGCCGCCCGCGGAGCCCTGACACATTCAGTGCTTCCTCCCCCTGGTCACACATTTCTCTATGACTAATAAACAGGAATATTTGAAATCACTTCACTTGTTGTTAAGTGGTCACTGTAACCATTGAGCTATTACTAACAGTAAAACGTTACCGCTATAATGTGAGCGCAAAATTGCTCTTCAACTGCCGTCATCCCGTTATTAAATGTACCGAAGCCATTCCTGCACCAATGTAATATGTATATCACTCAAGAACTGTGTCTGCATTGCTGGGAGATGTCATTAAGATTTGGTGGAGAGTGAGAGGTATTTAAGAATATGTTTACATTGTCCTTTCTCAGACAGCTGTCTCGGTGTGCCCAGAAATAGATACATACTAATTCTTCTGGATCTCTCTGCCACCTTTGACATTGCTAATCACGTCCTACTTCTCTAAACTCTTCAATCCCTCGGTCTCTGTGACACTGTCCTTTCATAGTTCTCGTTCTATCTCTCCCAATGTTCATTGGGAGAGATAGAACTCCTTTTCCAATGACGCTTCCTCCACTTGTCTTGTCTCAGTTGGAGTCTCAAAAGGCTCTGTTCTTGGAACCTTCTATTTTCTCTTTTTACTGCCTCTCTTGGCAAACTCATTCATTTTTTTGGATTCCGCTTCCACCTGTACGCTGATGACACCCTGATCTCTCCCCCGCTGTCCTACAACGAGCCTTTATTCAGTCTCTGATTGGATGGCCTCCCGCTTTCTGAAACTCAATCTCTCTGAAACCGAGCTCCTTACTTTTACTCCTTATAATACTGATCCTCCTCTTTCGCTTTTCCCGGCAAGTTGATGGTACCTGCATCAGTCCGTCCTTGCAAGCTCGCTGTCCTTGATCCTGGCCTCACATTTGTCCTTCATGTCTAGTGTGTTTCTAAAACACGTCGATTTCACCTTAAAAACGTTGCTTGCATTCACTCCTTTCTCACTTTTTTTTTTTTTTAATTATTTTTTTTTTTTTTTTGCTGTGCGTAAGGGTGGTACAGACAGGCTTGAGGTACCCCAACGGCAATCCTCAGGCTTAGTGTTTCGCAATAAAGTTGCAGTAGTAGATTATAAGTAAACTTGCTATAGGTACATAACGATTGTTACTTGGGGTTTAGCATGAATAAAGAAACCTGTGGCACTTTAAGAGGGACAGGAGGCAAATAACAGAGGGCTCCTCGAATTACACAGGTCAGCAACATCTACATGGTTAACATATACGACCTGTTAAAATCAAAATAAGCATTACATTCAGCTATATGATTTGATAGCTAGACAATTTAGTTTAATATGTAACAGTTATTAGAGGCTGACCACTGTTTCCATGTAAACTAGCAATCATTTGTACTGCACAAGGTTAAGATGGAGCATTGTTAATAGCAAAGCACCATATTCCCATCATTGAGCATGCTAAAATGGCTTATGTGCTAAATAACATTTATCTTTATGTTCCGCTGGTTGCTTCAGCAGGAATGTCAGAGCAGGCAACGAGTAAGGTAACTCTGTAGTGCCAATCAGCGTGGTATCCCTGCAGAGGCTTTCAGCCCATACCGCATAGTGGCTTTGGAGGAGAGTCTGTCACGTGGGGGCACATACCGGATAAGAGGACGGTAAGATACTGTCCGGGGGTGGCTTCCCTCCAGTCCTGGATCCTTGTAGGAGCCAACATCACTGTGCCACGGACTTGGGTGCTCTGTGAGTGCGAATCCTTCCCGGGAGTGGGATTGCGTGAGGACCTGATGGTGTGACGGTGGGCCTCCGCTTATGTGGCTTTCTTTGGGGGTGACAGGAGCGTGCTCATTTTGGTTGCCCGAAGGGGGCCTTCCCCGCACTTTCTTCCGATTCTGCTTTGTCAGTATTGCGGATGAGGAGGTGGGGGTCGCCATGTGTGCCCTCAGTTTGGCCCAAAAATTGGCAAAAATAGCCTCCAGCGAGGATGTTGAGCCTCTTAGGTAGCCGGGTTTCTCAGTAGGTGTATGCAGTGTACATCGAGGTGCAAGCGTGAGTGTTTCCGCCATCTTGGAGCTGGCAGGGTCACTGTGTCGACAAGCATTTCCCACCATGCTTCAGAGATCACCTTGTTGCAGGTCAGCGGGGACTGGGATTACGCCCACCAGTCCGAGGGGTGGGGGTGGGTGTGAGAGCGTGAGTGAGTGACTTCAGCTTGTGGAGCAGGGAGAGCGGCCGTCTCCATAGCCCCCTCGTAGTGGACCTCAGCTCGTCGTTTCGGGCTCAAAGTAGTCCGGTTGAGGTGTCTATCGGGTCAATGGGTTGTCCCCCAGGCGCTAAGAGCACAAGCAGCTGTTTACAAGCTTGTTGCCCTGGTGGATTCCCGTTTTAGAACCCAAAGTGCCTGAGCTCGCTTTCCATGCGTCTGGTCAGCTCAGCGGTCAAGCTCAGCCCCACCCTCCCCCCTCCTGCATTCACCCCTTTCTCACGCAAGATGCTGCCATGCTTTGGTAATTTCTCACATGGATTACTGTAATTCTTTCCTAGTTGGTCTCACCAGAAGCAGAACTGCCCCGCTGCAATCAGTAATAAATGCTGCCGCCAGGCTGATATTTCTCTCATGTCGCTCCTCCCATACCTCGCCCCTTCATCGATCCTTAAACTGGCTTCTTGTATCCTATAGGTGTTGTTACGGTTGCCTCCAGGCTGGCTGGAAGTTGGACCGTAGAAAATGATGCTCCTAGCGCTCACCAAAGGACCATCAGCACCGTAGACACCATAACTACTGCGTAGCCACCATAAGCACTGCAGACTCCACTTACCACCACTGCTGGGCTGGTATCTCGTCATCTGTTCTGCGCCCTGGACCTACGACCAGGTTCCAGTAGGTGAACCTCTTCCTTCTGTAGAGCAAAGCAGGATCAAGAACAAGAGCTCTTACAAGAGCTCAGTAGCTAAGGGAGTATGAAGAGCATAGCAATCCCTGTAGTGATTATAGCTGTCCCCTACAAACATGAGTCAAGGCTGCAAGTTAGAGGGTCAAGCAGAGGTCTGATGTGCTGGCACACCCAGCCTGGTTTTTATTACAATTTTGTAAATACAGGACTACCCACAGGGAGGGACAAAACAACCAATCATACACGTACATCATTGAAAACACTCCCAGTAATTACACACAAAATCCTCCCTCTGTCTGTGATATAATTATGGTTTAACATAGTTATTACAGAGAGTAAAAATACAGTTTTAACACATACACTGCAACTTTAAAACCATACATTCAATCTCCATAAATTACATATTTAAACTCAGCATATTTCAAACATAAACACTTCCAAAAATCATACAAATCCCTCCAGTGGATAAAAAGTTAGATGGAGGTCCTTTATGACCGACCGCAAGCACATTTTCCTGCCCAAAACAGTTCCATAGATTTGGGCTGTGCGGTCGGTCAATTTCATGCAGAAAAACGATTAAGTCCCATTCGAACGAGCGTTCGAATCTTCGAACGGGACTTAGTCTCTGGAGCTGAAAGTTCAGTATGGAAGAAGGTAAGGGACAGCGGTGTTCGTGTATTTGCGCATCCGATTTTAGTTCCACAGAATCTTTAGCATACACCGCTGACTGCGTTCGAATGAACAAAGATGGCCGCCGCCACGTGTTCGACTGTCGAATGGCGGTCACCCAGCGTTCGGCATTTAACCTGCAGTAACCTCACAGCCTGGGAGGTAAATTGCCTGCACACTTTAACTTCTGGGTGGTCCGCCTGTGTGGTACTTGGTTCAGTAAGCCCCATTTACTGAACCAAGTGGGAGAAAGCCAGGAACAAGTTATTTTACAGGTCTGGGGACATAGTCTTACAGGGGCATTGTTCACCAAAGTCACCATATGTCCCCAGATGGTTCTTAAAGGGCCATACACACCCAATAAAAGTTAATAAGTTTTCAGGGGCACAATCTTCCAGGGCCATAGTCATGAGGAAGGAGGCTGGCAAATAGGCTTCTCCACAATCCAGGGAAGCAGGGTAATTTGTCCCTTAAAGGGCCAGTTACAAATAGCAGTTTGTAACAGGTGTCAATTCAAAATACTATCCCTTACCTATAGAGCTCAAACCAACTGTAGCCGCTCTTACATTTCTTAATTGATTCATAGATATGCCCCCTCTCGGTCTCTCCTCTCTGCCGGTGACCTTCTTCTATCCGCTGCTCGCACTCTTACTGCTTACTCGTGCTTGCAGGACTTCTCCTATGGAATAGCCTGCCTAGCCCCATCAGACTCTCTCCTAGTCTTCAATCCTTTACGAATTCCCTCAAAACACATCTGTTTAGAAATGCCTATGGCGTCCCAGAGTAAAGGCCTCTTGCTCTCTCCTAAAGAGTTACACGCCAATCTCACCTTCAGTTCTGCTACTTTTCCACCATATTGTTTGCTGTGTCACCTGATGCCCTTTCTATTGTGTCTTCATACTCTACTTCTCTAGACCATAGGCTCTACCTATTGCTCCTGTAACATTTTGTAATTGTCTCATTATTATAAAATGTTCCACTTTTTCATAATATTGTAAAGGCTGCGGAATATGTTGTTGATATATAAATACCCCATTGTCAGTTTTCATAAAAGTGTCAATTTTAAGAGAAATCCGCTCCAGTTTGTGTGTGCAGTGTAGCGGAATGCAGTAAGCCTGTCCTGTAACATGCCTGTGTGATTGTATTCGGTATATTTTTCCTGTGTTAATTTTCCTATTCGTATGTTTTCTGTGTGAATTGTATGCTATTCGGTAGTTTCCATCCGTACCATATGCATATGGAAACTACCGAACGGAGGGACCACCCCAGAGAGAAGTGTGTTAGCAATTAAGGTTCACATATTTCCTAAACCGCAAGTTAACAAGCTCGTTAGGATTGTATCTGGGTGGCCGCCATTCGGCATGCGTACACGTGGCGGCGGCCATCTTACGCATGAAAATCTCAGCGGTGTTTGGTCGTCGAGTGTCTGGAACTCAAATCGGACACTCAAACAACCGAACACCGCTGAGACCTCCAGAGCTCCGTAACTACCGAACAGAGAGTCCTAACGAATCCCCATTCGGTAGAAACAAAGTACCGAATGAGGGAACCAATATCTAGGCGGATGGAAGTATGGATGGCAATTGTAAGAGTATGTTTTAACTGCCGAACGGAGACCGACCGCAGGGCCCAAACTTATGGAACCCTTTTCGGATACCAACTCGTGTGCGGTCGGTCAAACTTCACCTCCACGTAACTACCGAACCACTGGTCCGATCTGGGTGAATTTTGGATATAATAGTCACCCAGATCAGGGCTACCTAGCGGTACCCTAATATTAATGTTATGTGATGGTTTAGGGGTACATCCAGGTTTGGGGTAAACTACTGTGTAAGTTAAGGGGATTATGAGTCACTCTGAGGGGAGGAGATGTGTGGGAGGTAACAAGCACTGTATTGGTTACTGTCCTAATTAATGTGAATCCCTCCCTTGCATGGGAGCAGGCTTTATAAGAAACCCTGGAATAAACGATAGTCAGTTCTACTCCTGAAACTGTGTGTCGTCCAGTTATTGGGAGTGCTGTGGGGATATTGCTGTACCTTTTTACCTGCTGGAAACTCTGCTGTGGATTTACTAATGACTTGTTCCTGAGCCTCCCTAGGATCTTAAGTGGAGAATAGCTGCGAGAAATCAGCTCTCCGCTACATTGGTTGGCAGCGCTGGGATCCAGACTCACAGAGGAACAAGGATTAATGGAGATTGACCTTTCTACTCTAAAGAGAGCCACATTGAAAGACCTTCTGGAAGCGAAAGGTGTTTCAGCCAGCAGCAAATCTAAAGCAACGCTTATCACTGAAGTAATGGCAGAATACAGAGCAGAGGAGGTCCAGGACACGGAACAAAGACCTGAAACAGAACAGGAGGAGTTCCAAAGACAATTACAATTCAGGCTGGCTTTTTATGGAGAAAACCCACCAACAGAGATCATCTCTAAAACTATGACAGAGGTGCAGGAGTTTGTGATGAGCAAAAGGAGACCACAAACACCGGAAAGAAGTGCAGCAGGAGCTGTGACACAAGAGGGTAAGCCCAAAAGTCCCTATCAAGCTTTTAAAACGTATGTGGAAGCAGAGGAGGATATAGATGCCTTCCTCCAAGACTTTGAAAGACTATGTACGCTGCATAACATACCAAGGGAAGAGTGGGTACCCATATTAGCAGGACGGCTGTCAGGGAGGGCAGCTGAAGCCTACCGCACTGTACCAGACATTGAAATTAGGAACTATAGCCGTGTAAAAGAGATTATCCTGGCCCGGTATGCAATGACACCAGAGGCATACCGGAGGCGCTTCAGGGAACTGAAAAAGGCTGACAAAGACTCACACGCAGAGTGGGCTTGCCGACTAGAAAGGGCAGCTCTTGGGTGGATGCAGTCAAGTAAAGCGCGGTCCATGGAGGACTTGTTACAAATGTTGCTATTGGAACAGTTTTATGAGGGAATATCCGCAGAACTGCAGGAATGGGTGAGGGATCGTAACCCCACCTCCCTCACCGAGGCTGCCAAAAAGGCAGATGATTTTATGGATGCCCGCAGACAAACCAAGGCAGTGAGTACTAAACCTGCCATGCGGCTGCTGGGAGGAAATTCCTTCTCCCCTAACCCTCAGCCCCCACCAAGAAAACTCCCTCCACCAGCACCAGCAGCAGCGCAACCGAGATATCGCACACCTGCTTCTGTGCAATGCCACCGGTGCCAGAAGTGGGGACATTTCCAGAGAGATTGTCCGCAGTCTAGAGACCGCACCACCTGGATCCGACCAGGGCCTCCACCACCACCACCGAGAGCAGCAGCGCACCACTACCAGGACGAGGTACCACTTCTCTACAGCTCTGCAGTTCCAGTCACGACTGTGGAACAGTGGGAAGTGCTGCATGAGGCCAACCCATTACAGGCACAGGCGGACAATCGACAGCACCATAGGCAGGCCGTATACCTAGAAGGGAAGCCTATGCAGGGGCTCAGAGACTCGGGAGCCACCGTCACCTTGGTTCAAAGTCATTTGGTTTCTGACAAGGCCAAACTGAATAAGACTGTGGCTGTCAGGGTTGCAGGGGGAGCCATGTATCGGCTAGACACAGCCAGGGTACACTTGCATTGGGGTGCGGGGTTCGGGAATGTAGAAGTGGGATTAATGCCGCAATTACCTGCTGAGGTGGTCCTGGGGAATGATCTGGGCAAACTCACCTCCGCATTTGAGCCCCAAACTACTGAGGAAGCGCACCCAGTAGTCACCAGGCAACAGGCCCGCACCCAGCACAACAACGCACTGCCGGAGGTCCAGGTAAGAGATTCCTCCCCTTCCCTAGACTGTATCCCTTGGGCCCCTCCTGACGAGTTTGTAGCCGAGGTGATCACTGACCCTACCCTACAAGTATACCGAGACAAGGTCACCTCTAACAAACCGGGGGCGGAGGGAGAAAGATTTGTGTGGGACAGACAGTTATTGTACCGAGAGACGAATAAACAGATAGCTGGGTCAGACCCCATTGCTGCAAGGCAGCTGGTAGTACCCCAGATGTACCGAACCGAATTACTCCGGATAGCGCACGATATTCCGCTATCCGGACATTTGGGGGTCAGTCGTACCAGATATCGGCTGACCCAAAGTTTCTTCTGGCCAGGGATTAGCCAGGAGGTGCGCAGATATTGTAATACCTGCGATACGTGCCAGAGGGTAGGAAAGAGGGGGGATAGGCGTGAGGCTAAGCTGCACCCACTACCCATAATCGAAGAACCCTTTCATAGGGTCGCAGTAGATATTGTAGGCCCCTTCCGGAAGCCTAGCCCATCGGGCAAACGGTACATCTTGACCGTAGTGGACTACGCCACTCGCTACCCCGAGGCGGTAGCCCTAACTAACATACATGCAGAGACGGTGGCTGAGGCGCTGATGCAGATTTTCTCCCGGATGGGGTTACCCAGGGAGATCATCTCGGATCAGGGCACTCAGTTCACGGCAGAGGTCACCCAACAGCTCTGGAAGTTTTGTAAAGTTAAGCCCATAATTAGTGCTCCCTACCACCCCCAGACTAATGGGCTCTGCGAACGGTTCAATGGCACCTTAAAACAGATGCTCCGAACCTTCGCAGAGACCCACCGAGACTGGGAAAAATTCCTGCCGCACCTACTGTTTGCTTACAGGGAGGTGCCGCAAGAATCTACGGGATTTTCCCCCTTTGAACTGCTATTCGGGAGGAGGGTAAGGGGGCCCCTAGACTTGATTAGAGAACACTGGGAGGGAGACCGTAGCGCCGACGGCACCCCTATTGTACCATATGTGTTGGCCCTCCGAGATCACCTGGAAGCACTCACGAAGACGGTAAAGGAAAACCTACAGGCGGCTCAGACACGTCAGCGCACCTGGTACGATAGGGGCGCCAGGGACCGTAGCTTTCAGGTCGGGCAGAAAGTTTTAATTTTAAAACCTGTCCGACACGATAAGCTACAGGCCGCCTGGCAAGGCCCTTATAAAGTGGTAGAACAACGATGTGACACCACTTATATAATTGGCCACTGCGCAGGGACTGGGGGGCGACGCATGATCCATGTGAACATGATGAAGCCCTACCAGGAACGTTCAGAGGAGGTGACAGCTATCTGCGCACCCACCTCTGAAGAAGACGACAGCCTACCCCTCCCCGATCTGTTAGAAGACGGACAGCTGGCTGGGGATTTAGGAGCAGTTGTATTGGGGGATCGGTTGAGCCCACAGGAGCGTATCGAGGTACAACAACTACTGCACGAAAAGCAGGAAACCTTTTCTAATGTACCTGGATACACCCCTCTGGCTACCCACCGAGTGGAAACCCCAGGACGACTTCCCATGCGCCAGCCTCCGTACCGCATCCCTGAAGCGGTACGGGAGAATATGCGCAAAGAGATTGAGGAGATGATTCAGTTAGGAGTAATTGAACCCTCGGATAGCCCCTGGGCTTCTCCAGTGGTCCTCGTACCAAAACGCGACGGCACGACCCGCTTTTGCGTAGACTACAGGAGATTGAATGAGAAGACAGTATCCGACGCATACCCGATGCCTAGGATAGATGAGTTACTGGACCGGATGGCCAGGGGTCAATACCTTACCACTATTGATTTGTGCAAAGGGTATTGGCAGATCCCCTTGGCCCCGGACGCCATCCCTAAGTCCGCCTTTGTCACCCCATTCGGCCTGTACCAATTCAAGGTCATGCCGTTTGGGATGAAAAACGCGCCGGCTACCTTCCAGCGGATGGTGGACCGCCTCCTAGATGGGTTCCAAGACTATACCTGCGCATATCTCGATGATATTGCCATATTTAGCAATACCTGGCAGGAGCACTTGGCCCATATAGGAGCGGTTCTAGACAGGATCCGGGAGGCTGGTTTAACCTTAAAACCAGCTAAATGTAGCATTGGGATGGCCGAGGTACAGTACCTGGGCCACAGAGTGGGCTGTGGTAAACAAAAGCCGGAACCAGCCAAAGTAGAGGCGGTAGCACAGTGGCCTACCCCGAAAACTAAAACCCAGGTGTTAGCCTTCCTAGGGACAGCAGGGTACTACCGGAAGTTTGTCCCCAATTATAGTGCCCTGGCCAAACCCCTCACTGACCTGACCCGTAAAAACCTTCCCCGCCAAGTAACCTGGACCCTGGAGTGTGAGCAGGCATTCCAACACCTGAAAGATGCACTTGTTAATGCCCCTGTCTTGGCCGCTCCCAATCCAACTAAACGTTTTCTTGTTCACACAGACGCTTCTATGTTTGGATTGGGGGCAGTACTGAGCCAAGTCGGGGCCGATGGCGGAGAACACCCTGTGGCTTACGTCAGTCGCAAAATTTTACCCCGGGAAGTAAGCTACGCCGCCATCGAGAAGGAATGCCTGGCTGTGGTGTGGGCCTTGAAGATATTGCAACCCTATTTATATGGACAGGCTTTTTCTCTGCTCACGGATCACAACCCGTTAGTCTGGCTGAACCGGGTGGCTGGGGACAATGCCAGGCTGCTGCGCTGGAGTTTGGCGCTGCAGCCTTTTGACTTTAACATTCAGTACCGCCCGGGTAAGCAAAATGGAAACGCCGACGGGTTGTCACGACAAACTGATCTGGAGAAATGATCCGTGAGCACCCCGGTCATCCCCAAGCCGATCCGTATGGGATCAGACTGTGTATGCCGGCTTGTGGGCAAGGGGGAGCAGTGTAGCGGAATGCAGTAAGCCTGTCCTGTAACATGCCTGTGTGATTGTATTCGGTATATTTTTCCTGTGTTAATTTTCCTATTCGTATGTTTTCTGTGTGAATTGTATGCTATTCGGTAGTTTCCATCCGTACCATATGCATATGGAAACTACCGAACGGAGGGACCACCCCAGAGAGAAGTGTGTTAGCAATTAAGGTTCACATATTTCCTAAACCGCAAGTTAACAAGCTCGTTAGGATTGTATCTGGGTGGCCGCCATTCGGCATGCGTACACGTGGCGGCGGCCATCTTACGCATGAAAATCTCAGCGGTGTTTGGTCGTTGAGTGTCTGGAACTCAAATCGGACACTCAAACAACCGAACACCGCTGAGACCTCCAGAGCTCCGTAACTACCGAACGGAGAGTCCTAACGAATCCCCATTCAGTAGAAACAAAGTACCGAATGAGGGAACCAATATCTAGGCGGATGGAATTATGGATGGCAATTGTAAGAGTATGTTTTAACTGCCGAACGGAGACCGACCGCAGGGCCCAATCTTATGGAACCCTTTTCGGATACCAACTCGTGTGCGGTCGGTCAAACTTCACCTCCATGTAACTACCGAACCACTGGTCCGATCTGGGTGAATTTTGGATATAATAGTCACCCAGATCAGGGCTACCTAGCGGTACCCTAATATTAATGTTATGTGATGGTTTAGGGGTACATCCAGGTTTGGGGTAAACTACTGTGTAAGTTAAGGGGATTATGAGTCACTCTGAGGGGAGGAGATGTGTGGGAGGTAACAAGCACTGTATTGGTTACTGTCCTAATTAATGTGAATCCCTCCCTTGCATGGGAGCAGGCTTTATAAGAAACCCTGGAATAAACGATAGTCAGTTCTACTCCTGAAACTGTGTGTCGTCCAGTTATTGGGAGTGCTGTGGGGATATTGCTGTACCTTTTTACCTGCTGGAAACTCTGCTGTGGATTTACTAATGACTTGTTCCTGAGCCTCCCTAGGATCTTAAGTGGAGAATAGCTGCGAGAAATCAGCTCTCCGCTACATTGGTTGGCAGCGCTGGGATCCAGACTCACAGAGGAACAAGGATTAATGGAGATTGACCTTTCTACTCTAAAGAGAGCCACATTGAAAGACCTTCTGGAAGCGAAAGGTGTTTCAGCCAGCAGCAAATCTAAAGCAACGCTTATCACTGAAGTAATGGCAGAATACAGAGCAGAGGAGGTCCAGGACACGGAACAAAGACCTGAAACAGAACAGGAGGAGTTCCAAAGACAATTACAATTCAGGCTGGCTTTTTATGGAGAAAACCCACCAACAGAGATCATCTCTAAAACTATGACAGAGGTGCAGGAGTTTGTGATGAGCAAAAGGAGACCACAAACACCGGAAAGAAGTGCAGCAGGAGCTGTGACACAAGAGGGTAAGCCCAAAAGTCCCTATCAAGCTTTTAAAACGTATGTGGAAGCAGAGGAGGATATAGATGCCTTCCTCCAAGACTTTGAAAGACTATGTACGCTGCATAACATACCAAGGGAAGAGTGGGTACCCATATTAGCAGGACGGCTGTCAGGGAGGGCAGCTGAAGCCTACCGCACTGTACCAGACATTGAAATTAGGAACTATAGCCGTGTAAAAGAGATTATCCTGGCCCGGTATGCAATGACACCAGAGGCATACCGGAGGCGCTTCAGGGAACTGAAAAAGGCTGACAAAGACTCACACGCAGAGTGGGCTTGCCGACTAGAAAGGGCAGCTCTTGGGTGGATGCAGTCAAGTAAAGCGCGGTCCATGGAGGACTTGTTACAAATGTTGCTATTGGAACAGTTTTATGAGGGAATATCCGCAGAACTGCAGGAATGGGTGAGGGATCGTAACCCCACCTCCCTCACCGAGGCTGCCAAAAAGGCAGATGATTTTATGGATGCCCGCAGACAAACCAAGGCAGTGAGTACTAAACCTGCCATGCGGCTGCTGGGAGGAAATTCCTTCTCCCCTAACCCTCAGCCCCCACCAAGAAAACTCCCTCCACCAGCACCAGCAGCAGCGCAACCGAGATATCGCACACCTGCTTCTGTGCAATGCCACCGGTGCCAGAAGTGGGGACATTTCCAGAGAGATTGTCCGCAGTCTAGAGACCGCACCACCTGGATCCGACCAGGGCCTCCACCACCACCACCGAGAGCAGCAGCGCACCACTACCAGGACGAGGTACCACTTCCCTACAGCTCTGCAGTTCCAGTCATGACTGTGGAACAGTGGGAAGTGCTGCATGAGGCCAACCCATTCCAGGCACAGGCGGACAATCGACAGCACCATAGGCAGGCCGTATACCTAGAAGGGAAGCCTATGCAGGGGCTTAGAGACTCGGGAGCCACCGTCACCTTGGTTCAAAGTCATTTGGTTTCTGACAAGGCCAAACTGAATAAGACTGTGGCTGTCAGGGTTGCAGGGGGAGCCATGTATCGGCTAGACACAGCCAGGGTACACTTGCATTGGGGTGCGGGGTTCGGGAATGTAGAAGTGGGATTAATGCCGCAATTACCTGCTGAGGTGGTCCTGGGGAATGATCTGGGCAAACTCACCTCCGCATTTGAGCCCCAAACTACTGAGGAAGCGCACCCAGTAGTCACCAGGCAACAGGCCCGCACCCAGCACAACAACGCACTGCCGGAGGTCCAGGTAAGAGATTCCTCCCCTTCCCTAGACTGTATCCCTTGGGCCCCTCCTGACGAGTTTGTAGCCGAGGTGATCACTGACCCTACCCTACAAGTATACCGAGACAAGGTCACCTCTAACAAACCGGGGGCGGAGGGAGAAAGATTTGTGTGGGACAGACAGTTATTGTACCGAGAGACGAATAAACAGATAGCTGGGTCAGACCCCATTGCTGCAAGGCAGCTGGTAGTACCCCAGAGGTACCGAACCGAATTACTCCGGATAGCGCACGATATTCCGCTATCCGGACATTTGGGGGTCAGTCGTACCAGATATCGGCTGACCCAAAGTTTCTTCTGGCCAGGGATTAGCCAGGAGGTGCGCAGATATTGTAATACCTGCGATACGTGCCAGAGGGTAGGAAAGAGGGGGGATAGGCGTGAGGCTAAGCTGCACCCACTACCCATAATCGAAGAACCCTTTCATAGGGTCGCAGTAGATATTGTAGGCCCCTTCCGGAAGCCTAGCCCATCGGGCAAACGGTACATCTTGACCGTAGTGGACTACGCCACTCGCTACCCCGAGGCGGTAGCCCTAACTAACATACATGCAGAGACGGTGGCTGAGGCGCTGATGCAGATTTTCTCCCGGATGGGGTTACCCAGGGAGATCATCTCGGATCAGGGCACTCAGTTCACGGCAGAGGTCACCCAACAGCTCTGGAAGTTTTGTAAAGTTAAGCCCATAATTAGTGCTCCCTACCACCCCCAGACTAATGGGCTCTGCGAACGGTTCAATGGCACCTTAAAACAGATGCTCCGAACCTTCGCAGAGACCCACCGAGACTGGGAAAAATTCCTGCCGCACCTACTGTTTGCTTACAGGGAGGTGCCGCAAGAATCTACGGGATTTTCCCCCTTTGAACTGCTATTCGGGAGGAGGGTAAGGGGGCCCCTAGACTTGATTAGAGAACACTGGGAGGGAGACCGTAGCACCGACGGCACCCCTATTGTACCATATGTGTTGGCCCTCCGAGATCACCTGGAAGCACTCACGAAGACGGTAAAGGAAAACCTACAGGCGGCTCAGACACGTCAGCGCACCTGGTACGATAGGGGCGCCAGGGACCGTAGCTTTCAGGTCGGGCAGAAAGTTTTAATTTTAAAACCTGTCCGACACGATAAGCTACAGGCCGCCTGGCAAGGCCCTTATAAAGTGGTAGAACAACGATGTGACACCACTTATATAATTGGCCACTGCGCAGGGACTGGGGGGCGACGCATGATCCATGTGAACATGATGAAGCCCTACCAGGAACGTTCAGAGGAGGTGACAGCTATCTGCGCACCCACCTCTGAAGAAGACGACAGCCTACCCCTCCCCGATCTGTTAGAAGACGGACAGCTGGCTGGGGATTTAGGAGCAGTTGTATTGGGGGATCGGTTGAGCCCACAGGAGCGTATCGAGGTACAACAACTACTGCACGAAAAGCAGGAAACCTTTTCTAATGTACCTGGATACACCCCTCTGGCTACCCACCGAGTGGAAACCCCAGGACGACTTCCCATGCGCCAGCCTCCGTACCGCATCCCTGAAGCGGTACGGGAGAATATGCGCAAAGAGATTGAGGAGATGATTCAGTTAGGAGTAATTGAACCCTCGGATAGCCCCTGGGCTTCTCCAGTGGTCCTCGTACCAAAACGGGACGGCACGACCCGCTTTTGCGTAGACTACAGGAGATTGAATGAGAAGACAGTATCCGACGCATACCCGATGCCTAGGATAGATGAGTTACTGGACCGGATGGCCAGGGGTCAATACCTTACCACTATTGATTTGTGCAAAGGGTATTGGCAGATCCCCTTGGCCCCGGACGCCATCCCTAAGTCCGCCTTTGTCACCCCATTCGGCCTGTACCAATTCAAGGTCATGCCGTTTGGGATGAAAAACGCGCCGGCTACCTTCCAGCGGATGGTGGACCGCCTCCTAGATGGGTTCCAAGACTATACCTGCGCATATCTCGATGATATTGCCATATTTAGCAATACCTGGCAGGAGCACTTGGCCCATATAGGAGCGGTTCTAGACAGGATCCGGGAGGCTGGTTTAACCTTAAAACCAGCTAAATGTAGCATTGGGATGGCCGAGGTACAGTACCTGGGCCACAGAGTGGGCTGTGGTAAACAAAAGCCGGAACCAGCCAAAGTAGAGGCGGTAGCACAGTGGCCTACCCCGAAAACTAAAACCCAGGTGTTAGCCTTCCTAGGGACAGCAGGGTACTACCGGAAGTTTGTCCCCAATTATAGTGCCCTGGCCAAACCCCTCACTGACCTGACCCGTAAAAACCTTCCCCGCCAAGTAACCTGGACCCTGGAGTGTGAGCAGGCATTCCAACACCTGAAAGATGCACTTGTTAATGCCCCTGTCTTGGCCGCTCCCAATCCAACTAAACGTTTTCTTGTTCACACAGACGCTTCTATGTTTGGATTGGGGGCAGTACTGAGCCAAGTCGGGGCCGATGGCGGAGAACACCCTGTGGCTTACGTCAGTCGCAAAATTTTACCCCGGGAAGTAAGCTACGCTGCCATCGAGAAGGAATGCCTGGCTGTGGTGTGGGCCTTGAAGATATTGCAACCCTATTTATATGGACAGGCTTTTTCTCTGCTCACGGATCACAACCCGTTAGTCTGGCTGAACCGGGTGGCTGGGGACAATGCCAGGCTGCTGCGCTGGAGTTTGGCGCTGCAGCCTTTTGACTTTAACATTCAGTACCGCCCGGGTAAGCAAAATGGAAACGCCGACGGGTTGTCACGACAAACTGATCTGGAGAAATGATCCGTGAGCACCCCGGTCATCCCCAAGCCGATCCGTATGGTATCAGACTGTGTATGCCGGCTTGTGGGCAAGGGGGAGCAGTGTAGCGGAATGCAGTAAGCCTGTCCTGTAACATGCCTGTGTGATTGTATTCGGTATATTTTTCCTGTGTTAATTTTCCTATTCGTATGTTTTCTGTGTGAATTGTATGCTATTCGGTAGTTTCCATCCGTACCATATGCATATGGAAACTACCGAACGGAGGGACCACCCCAGAGAGAAGTGTGTTAGCAATTAAGGTTCACATATTTCCTAAACCGCAAGTTAACAAGCTCGTTAGGATTGTATCTGGGTGGCCGCCATTCGGCATGCGTACACGTGGCGGAAACCATCTTACGCATGAAAATCTCAGCGGTGTTTGGTCGTCGAGTGTCTGGAACTCAAATCGGACACTCAAACAACCGAACACCGCTGAGACCTCCAGAGCTCCGTAACTACCGAACGGAGAGTCCTAACGAATCCCCATTCGGTAGAAACAAAGTACCGAATGAGGGAACCAATATCTAGGCGGATGGAAGTATGGATGGCAATTGTAAGAGTATGTTTTAACTGCCGAACGGAGACCGACCGCAGGGCCCAATCTTATGGAACCCTTTTCGGATACCAACTCGTGTGCGGTCGGTCAAACTTCACCTCCACGTAACTACCGAACCACTGGTCCGATCTGGGTGAATTTTGGATATAATAGTCACCCAGATCAGGGCTACCTAGCGGTACCCTAATATTAATGTTATGTGATGATTTAGGGGTACATCCAGGTTTGGGGTAAATTACTGTGTAAGTTAAGGGGATTATGAGTCACTCTGAGGGGAGGAGAGGTGTGGGAGGTAACAAGCACTGTATTGGTTACTAATTAATGTGAATCCCTCCCTTGCATGGGAGCAGGCTTTATAAGAAACCCTGGAATAAACGATTGTCAGTTCTGCTCCTGAAACTGTGTGTCGTCCAGTTATTGGGAGTGCTGTGGGGATATTGCTGTACCTTTTTACCTGCTGGAAACTCTGCTGTGGATTTACTAATGACTTGTTCCTGAGCCTCCCTAGGATCTTAAGTGGAGAATAGCTGCGAGAAATCAGCTCTCCGCTACATGCAGTACCAAATATGCAATTATATATCAGTTATTTAATGTCCTACGTAAAACTGACAGTCACTACTTTAACCCCTTAAGGACACATGACGTGTGTGACATGTCATGATTCCCTTTTATTCCAGAAGTTTGGTCCTTAAGGGGTTAATATATGTGACCTTAGGGGCATACATAAATAGATGAGGTTATAGTAGTCGACCTTTCATACCACGGCTGATTATAATATAGAGTGATATCTCATCTGAGTGGAGATGTAAATGTGAAAATGCTTCGCCACAGTCCCATCCCTCCTTGTGTCTGGGTGCCACAACGTCTCTCCCAGCTAGCCTGTGCCTATTGTAAGTTCATATGAGGCTGGAAGGGTATTTGGCTGAACAGAACATCCTAACAGGCACACTTCCATGAGTCCACAGTGTCTATCACATATATATATATATATATAAATAACAGTGGTACCCTCGCCTGCTTCATTCAATCATTTTTTCTCCCATGGTGATGCCATTTTCCATACCTTGTGGTTTGTGGCGACTCTTGGGCTCTTGAATTGAACTCTGGGCTGTGAAGTTGGCCATTGGTTCATTCCTACTCGTGAGAAGCTCACATATAATCATCGCTGGAGGGTGATTTAATTATATTAATTTAAAAAAACTATAACTAGCTGTCACTTTTGAGTTGAACTTCTGAAAAAGATAATGAAAGTAATTATGTTATATATGCGTTGTACTCTGAACTAGAAACCAAACTGGCGAGCATGAGGAAGAACAATAAATAGAGAGAGTTTTAAGGAGAGATTGTGTGAGAGAGAGAGAGAGAGAGAGAGAGAGAGAGAGAGAGAGAGAGAGAGAGAGAAGGAATAACACACACACTGAGAAGTTACATTCTCCATAATGGATCACCACCAGCTCAGAGATTATATCCGTAACTTCAGCCTTGATAACTGTGCTCGGGGTAACCAGGGCTATAACCGGGTTCTCCTGCAGCTATTTGGGTATACAGGCCATGGGAAGTCCTCCTTCATCAACTCCTGTAAGTTTGTCCTGGACGGGGAGTATAGAACGATCGCAGAGGCTGGAGAGAGGGCGAGTGGTGCTACTACCTTCATGAGAAGACCCTATGAACTAACAGACACCATTACCATCGTGGATAACAGAGGGTTTGGAACCATGAACAGCTATGAAAAGTTACAAATCTACTGTCAGCTGGGTAAGGAAACGTTGTGACTGCTAGTATTTGTATAGGTCATTATCTAATAAGTTACAATAGCAGAGAGCCATGGGAATGAGTGTAGGCACTGACTACCTATACATTGTCACTTATTGTTTTATTTGGATTCTTGATAAATACCCTATAAAGTCAAAATGTTTAGTTTTAATTATTGTATCAACATGATGCATAAAATGCAATTCTGGGAAAACAAACAAACAGATGAGTCTGCTATAAAGCTGTTTTTAAAGGATCACTATAGTGTCAGGAAATCAAACTCGTTTTCCTGACACTATATAACCTTTAGGATCCCCCCACCCCCCACTCTCAGGCCCCTTCAGCGACTTACTTTAATCCAGTGCAGGGCTCCCTCGGCACTGGTGACCTCTCCTCCCTCATCTGACGTCAGCTACCAAGTGAAGCCGAATGCATATGAGCGTCCAGAGTCGCGCGCACATTCAAACCGCCCATAGGAAAGCATTTCTCAATGCTTTCCTGTGGACTTTCTGCACGCTGAATGCGATTTTTGCATTGAGCGTTGCAGAAGCGCCTCTAGCAGCTGTCTGGAAGACAGCCACTAGAGGCTGGATTAATCCTCAATGTAAACATAGCAGTTTCTCTGTAACTGCTATGTTAAACATCTGAAGGATTAAAACCTGGGGGACCTGGCACCCAGACCACTTCACACGATTTAAGTTTAATTGGGAGAAAACACGTTTTTGTTTCCTGTTAAAAATGTTTCTCACTCGAAAAACACATAGGAAAGCTAATGTTGTGAACGCTCACAGTAGTAGAAAGACCACCACACACACACGACCCGGCTAGAAGTCCCTCAGGGAATAACCCCAAAGGGGGGATGAACGCATCATAAGGGCCACCTACAACTTCACGGAGAATGTTCCTGGGGAGTACACAACACGGACATAGATGAACATTACCTTAAGGGACAGACCTACACGACGTCCACGGCCACTATAGTACGAAATCAGTCCAGACGCAATAGCAAACACATAAGGTGCACAATAGCACGAACTGCTCTGAGTGTTGACAACGACTGTGACCCTGTCTGGCGGAATCTAGAACCGCACAAAGTTAACTGTATTATATGCCACGCAGTCATGTATCGTATTGTTTAGATTTAGTTTTTGTTTATGTTTGACACATGGGCTCGAAATGCCCTAAGAAATGAAAAACGACACAGAGCGGCGCATTCAAACTGATATACATAGTTCAACTCCTCTTATCTTCTGTAAAAAGAAATGTAATACTTGTTGATGATTGGCCCCTGCGTGGGCCACTAAACGTTACTAAGCCGCACTCAGTGTCGAAACAAAAATAAAGAATTAAAAAAAAAAATGTTTCTCACTTTGCACAAAGCAAGAAATGAATGTTATATTTATGATATTATATCTGCCCATTGAAACAATATCTGCTGTTAGATATATTGTCCCCACACACTGTTATTACAATGAGTTAGGTAGTATTTATTTATTGGGGGTTGGCTAGGGGCTTGGAGAGGGGATGGGGGTGCAAGCTCTGGTCAGTCACCACATGGGTAACTATTTGCCCACTGTCTGCTAGTCCTGCCAGGGGCAAATAGTGCTTACAATTATTTACAAGCAAAAAGCAAATGAAAGATGATTTGTGAATATGCATCCTACTAAATACCTTCAGTCCACATTTTGTTTAAATTGGTGATTTGCAAATAATAATAAAGAACGAAAGAAACACTCACGTGTTCAAGAGCTACTAGTCAAGCTCTTATACCACCACAGTGCGTCTGATTTGGGAGATGTCACCCCTGATAATCAGATGGGAGAAGCACTCAAATGGATGTATTAAATCAAATAAATAAATAAAGAATCATTTAAAAAAAAAGTATTTATTTATTAATATAGTGTCCCAAGCATACCACACCATACACTGTTTCTAACTGCTTATATCCTCGAGGTCCCAACAACTGCATTTTCAGTTTATTGGAGGCACTCTAGAAGAGCACATTGATTCTATTGATACAACGCCAATGTTTATACACAAGCACTTTATTCCAAGGGGGATTTTTGATACACCTGAACGATGTTATTTAACGGAAGCACTGCACAATTTTTAAGGTAATTTGTTAAACGGTAACACTTGAGTTAAAGACGCTAATTAATATTTGCATCTTATTTATTTAATTTATTGAGAAAAGCAAGAATTAAAGTGTTTATTTAGGCCTTTTAGGTTTTTTTTGTTAGAGATACATATATATGTTATATCCTACTTTAATTATTCCAGGTAACTTCCTCCCTCTTAATGGGAACGTGGAGTGGATAAGGGATTATAACAGTTTGATGGAAAACCTAGAGAATTCAGATTTTGACCCCAACTATACAGATTTAATTGTTCCGATTTTCATTTACAGGTAAGAGAGAAAGTTCTATTCCTAGAAGTGCAGTGTAAATGGAGAATGAAATACATGTTGCAGAGTTTATATTAGTTTATTCATTCTATGGACATGTCTGTCATTTATTGGCTTTTGAAAAAAGACTAATAAAACAAATAACTCAAATTAAAAAAAAATGGAACAAAAATTAGATACTATAGAATATAGAAAATAAAATACAATAAAAAAAAATAAGGCATTGGTTTGAGTTGATTTGCAGTCTATTCCGTCCTCAGTGGGTGTATATATGGAAAGGAAAGAGAGGAAAACTAATAGTGTAGCATTTAATATACTTTATTAGTGCTGAGATGCCCACTCACATTTTTGGAGCTTACGTACAAGCTCCAGTAATATCAGCATGTAGCGGTATTGTCCCCACTATTGGATATACAGTGTCTTGCAAAATTCTCCCTCCCCCCCCCCCCTTGGCATATTTCGTGTTTTGTTGCCTCAGAACCATTGTCCTGCTGGAAGGTGAACCTCCATCCTAGCCTCAAATCACGCACCGAGTGGTACAGGTTTTCCTCAAGAATATCCCTGTATTTAGCACCATCCATCTTTCCCTCAACTCTGACCAGTTTCCCAGTCCTGGCTTCACTTTGGGGATGGTGTTCTTTGGGTGATGTGATGTGCTGGGTTTGTGATGTGATGTGCTGCGTTTTCTGTGATGGCCGAAAAGTTCAATTTTAGTCTCATCAGACCAGAGCACCTTCCTCCATACATTTTGGAGTCTCCCACATGCCTTTTCGCAAACTCAAAATGTGCCATTTTGTTTTTTGCTGAAAGTAATTGCTTTCTTCTGGCCACTCTGCCATAAAGCCAAACTCTATGGAGCGTACAACTTATTGACGTCCTATGTACAGATACTCCAGGGTTACCTTAGGTCTCTGTGCTGTCTCTCTGATTAATGCCCTCCTGGTCCGGTCCGTGAGTTTTGGTGGGCGGCCGTCTCTTGGCAGGTTTGCTGTTGTGCCATGTTCTTCTCATTTGTTTATTATAGATTTGATGGTGCTCCTGGAGATCATCAAAGATTTGGATATTTTTTTATAACCTAACCCTGACTTGTACTTCTCAACAACATTGTCCCTTACTTGTTTGGAGAGTTCCTTGGTCTTCATGGCAGTGTTGGTTAGTGGTGCCTGTTGC